>NC_057945.1:7957805-8257805 GCF_018555375.3 Anguilla rostrata | reverse complement strand
TGCAGTAAACCTTCTGACGTTATGCTGGTGTAGTCCCCTCTCTATTTTAGTCTTTGACACATCTATGCCTATAAGAGTGTTTTCGATCTGTTCGATGGTTGAAAAGTAGTTTTTCTTCACAGCTGAAGAAAAACGATCATCCACTACAGGTCATCTGTGGTCTACCGGGTTGTTAGCTATTGCTGAGCTCACCAGTGCGTTCTTACTTCTCAATGTATCCAACAGTTGAACCTAATGTTTCGGCTATGTCTCTGATTGATTTATTCCGATTTCCACTATTTTTATTGGCTTTCTTATGCGTGAACTAATGACGCAAGAACACAAGAAAACAGCTGACCAAGAAATAACAGAGCACCCAATTGTCCAGTTACCTTTGGTCCGCCAAAATGGGGGGGGGGGGGGTATGTATATAAAGGACTGCAATTACACCATGGTTCACCCGATTCGGATGTAGCGTCAAATAACCGCAAATTAAAGCTGACAATAAGCACTTTAACTTCATAGGCATTGTTTCATTTAAATGCAGTGTGCTGGAGTACAGAGCCAAAACAAAAAATCGTACCACTGCCCAAATACTTACGGACTGCACTACATGTATTACTTGCAACATTCGCGGGCGTGCCTACACAGCTAATATCAGCTGCCACAGTGCGCTGGGCCGTACCCCAAGTATTCGCTATCTAGCTGTATCATACATCAACACACAGCAAAGTACAGCTGTTAGCATGCTAGCAATCTAATAAAAACAAAATTAGCGAGGTAACGTAGGACAGTCGTTAATATTAAATACAGCTTTAGCTAGACCGTAGGGCCAGTTGGACTCAATTGTCTGGTACCTGTCAAAGGGTAAAAGTAATGACTGATGTGTTCATGTCATGAAAGAAAGTGTGCGCAAGCTAACTTTTGCTAGCTACACCAGCTCTAACAGCAGTGATACAGAGGGTTATAACCTATGGCAAACACAACGTAAAATACAAGTTTTAAACACAGCTAATCTATCTGACATATAATGCAGATAGTTAGGATTCACATTATCTGGCAACACTGGACTTCACTAGCTACCTATAGCTGTCTAGCGTGAGCCAACGTCGCTAGGCTAGCTAACGTTAGCTAAAAACAAGGCTGGACTATGCATCAATGAAGACATCTCATTTACCTTTAACACGGTCCCGAATACACTGTACAGAATTTAAGAGATTCCTCAGGGGAATCGATACGTCCGGACAAGAGTTATCGGCGCTCATATCGCCGTTTGGGGACTCCGAGCACGGTACGCAAATCACATCATCTGAGGCTGAACGCCTGCAGTTGCCATGCTGCCCGTTTAGAAGATGCTACCAGAACTCGTGTCGGAACTTATTTAGTGACACCCATGCGATGCTGTTTGGGTCCCGTCGGAGGATTTTTGTAGTGACACTCAGCACTTGTCAAAGCCTATTTTTTACAGTCTCTGGTCAAAGCGCGATACCTCAGGATACTTTTGATACAGAACTTTTATGGGTAACTAACCGGATTAGCATTCTCATTGGAATCAGTGGTTGTTCCTCAGATTCTGAAACCGTGTGCACCAGTAGTGTCCAGCAAACTGTATGCTATTAGCAAAGAACGTTAAAGAAAGTCTTTTCTAATAGTCTCACTCAGCTGATCAGTCAGTTTCTTGAAAACTCGCAAGGTGGCGATAGAGTCCCATAAAGCAATTGTCACGAGTCCAAGGTGCATGGAACAAATTAATAGGTGGAAGAGGTGGGAAAAAGTAATTAAACTATATTTACGAACTGTTTAAGCATATATTCTATTCCATTATGAATAGTATTTTTTTTTCAATTAACTGTGTGTGTGTATGTGTGTGTGAGAGAGAGAGAGAGACTTTCATAATTATTCTGAATGTATTTGTGTTAGAAGCTGAATAATTAAGTACATACATAGTGGTAAATGAGTGAGTTTACCACTACACTCTCCTTTGTTTAACACCAATTATCCATTTATAACCACAGGTCTTTTATGCAAGCTACCATGTGATATGATGTCACAGAGAATACACAACAGTCTTGGAATTGGAATCCTGTCTGCCATACAAAATATTTATCATCACACATTATTAAGTGGCAGCATCTTTGTGTTCTTAAATCTGCTGGTTTATTATCAAAATTCTCTGATTTAAATAAATAGCAACTGAAATAAATGCAATCATAAAAATATAATTCCAGTAGTATTACAAACAAAATTAATATACTTTTTTATGAT
The DNA here is from genome assembly GCF_018555375.3 of Anguilla rostrata. Taxonomy (NCBI): domain Eukaryota; kingdom Metazoa; phylum Chordata; class Actinopteri; order Anguilliformes; family Anguillidae; genus Anguilla; species Anguilla rostrata. The sequence goes on along the minus strand of NC_057945.1, from coordinate 8,255,561 downwards.
GTGCACAGTACTTTGCCTCACTGAGACATATAAAAAAAAATAAGTAATACTAGAATAAAATGTAGATAAATGTCTGGGATGGCATGCTGAAAAGCATTGCTGGACAGCATTGTCCATACCATCATTAAGATATCGTCAGTACAGAACAAACACAGCACTAAAGTTGGACAGTACTGGACAGCATCGGGCAGCATCTCATTGCGTTAATAGTTATTTATGTTTTGAATGTATGTCCACCCTGGGCGGCCAAAATCTAATCTGATCTAATCTAATCTAGTCAAATCTAATCTAATCTAATCTAATCTAGTCTAACTGTCCATGCAGTTGTGGATATTGTTGGTAAAGTGCATGCCGTGCTGCTGAGTCGGACGGTATTGCTTTCATTAACACTTTCCCCGAGTAGGCAAAGGAGGAAGCTGTTTGTTCAGGGCCCTGCTGTCTGCTTCTTTTCTGCTGGATACTCTCACACACGGTTGCACAAACACAACCTGGGTTCTACATGCACAAAAAATATTTCAAGCTGAACTGTAAAAATGTAAAAATATTTCCACAACAAAACAGAAATGATTTAACACTGTGCACAAACACCAAAATCATTCCAAAGGATGGTTAGTTTTGAATTTTATATGATGCAATGCATTCATGAAGACTTTACACTTTATTAAATATGTGTTTTCACCTGTCCATAGCTATGCCAATAACACTGCAGAAATAAAGATCTCTGTATAGCCTTCTTCACCAATACACACATTACGAAAGCACTAGCCGGTGAAAAGTTCACCTTGAATATTGAATTAAGCAGAAAACTGCATGTAAAAATCTGATATTGTGTAATGCTTTGTAATTATTCTTGGGTCAGACACATTTATCAACCAGTTTCAAAATGATTATGCACAAGGAGGCTTCAGAGAACGACAATAACATAGACAGTGGAAAATATTAATTAAGATGGGAGATATTAGGATTCTAAGTATGTTGGGATATTAGAGTTTTATTCTGAGCATTCATATTAAAGCTGAAAAAAGTGAATATGTTACAGATCAACTTTTTAATTCTGCTAAAGGTCAGAAGGCTGTGTTTTCCTGATAAAAACAAATTTATTTCTCAAAATAAAATCCCTCCTAAAGGCATTCATAGAGAATCATAAATGGATAAAACCCTACCAGATCTCAATGTGACCGAAATTCCAAGAAGTCAAAATGGGGTTCACTGCAAATGATTGAAAACATGGGCTGTTGCATTTTTACATGGTCCCTTCAATGATTAAATCTGATGCAAAGAAAGAAAATCAGTAAACAAACTGCAGAGGGTCATCTCCAATGACTACAAATATGTGACAAGGTTGTGATCAAGGGACAAAAACAAAATGCTATCTGCCTGTTATGTATTCCTTCTGAAATGGCCAGCAGTTTTAATCTAGATAGGTGTTATTTTGAACTTTGCACATCATTAAACTTGCAGACTCTAAACATTCGTATTGCTGTGGAGGTAAGTTATTTCAATCCTGAAAATGGAGATACATCCGATATGGACACATTGTTAGTTTCTAGATTAAGCTGGACCTTGTCTGATAATCAGGGGGCACAACACAAATTTCTGGGGCCTATGCATATACTGTCTCTGTGGGCCACCTTAAAATTCTACACCAAAGCAAACATTTGAATCCAGGCTTTCATAAACCATCTATGCCTCGTAAAGGTGCCTGAAATGTTTTGCTCTGGACCAGAGCTTCTTGGGCCCAGGACAAAGTTCCTGCTCCCACCTCCCCACCCCCCTAAAAAAATTGCCCTGCTCAGGACTCACGTAACAACACGTGTTATCAGTTGTTGAACAAGTACATTAAGTGTCCTGTCCAATCAGTGAGGTCAGAGGTATCTCTTGTTTATGTTCTCCCTGTCCCTTAGTAAAGATACATCATTCTGAGGTGACTGTATTTCCTAATTACTTTGCACAATGCCAAATTAATGTTTAATCTATGCAGACAACAAACTACATGCAACACCCTACTGCACTGTAATTGCGTCGTGCAACTGGATTTTGTTTAAAATGGTGATGCACAACTGACTTCAACTGGCAACAATCAAAGACTATGTTACAGAAAGCAGGTGTAGGTTCTACAACAAAAGCATGCTTATTGCATACTGTAAATGTATTGAGTTTCAAGTGAGGAAACAACAGCAATCACAAGATTAGATAAAGAACACCTTTTCTATGAACAACAGCAGATTGCAGTTCACACAGTATAGTTTTACAGCAAGAATGCTGCAGTTCTTAAAGTAGAATAATGAGAATGAAGACTGAACACTTCTATGTTCTTGATTTAAATATTTGGCGAACACACATGTAAAAAAAGTCAAGTCTGTCATTAATAAAACAATGCTTTCGATAATGATACTAGGGTCACAATATTCCAGTGTCAAAGCAAAAAATCCACTGAGCAGTTAACATAAATTCTTTACTAAGCTATGCGGTGACTTGAGCTGGAACAATTTCATTTGCCTAGTGATAATAGACTAAAAATAAATGCAAGATACCCTTTGTTTATGATAGAGAAAGCTTTGAGCAGAGGCCAACTTCGGTTTACACGGAATTGGAGTTAACTGCATTCTTATGGCCCTGAACTCATATCGTCAAAAACTGTCTTTTAAATTTTCCACTGCCAGGGTTCCTGAAAAAGTACAGCACCGTAAAGCTGAAAATTACTTTCACTAGTTTGCTGTTCCAAAATACAAATGCTAACTGCAACTCTGACCGTTTCTTTAAATGATTTGTGAAAAGGGGAAAGTGGGACCTCAGAGATGAATTTGCCGGAGGCTTTTCATTTCAAATACAGAGATCATATGATTAATTTCATTCAATATTTTATGTATGTGAGTTAGTGCCCTGTTGCTCAGTACAATGTATGTTTGAGGCAATTGTGAATCAGAAATACATTGTACTGTCTGACAATGCGTATGAAACAATATAGTAATTAATTAAAACAAACTGGTGGACATACTCAAAAGCTGAAACAGGTTAGTAGGATATTGTTCGTAGTGCATTCCTCAGATTGTTACGCTTTCAAATTTCTTCTGAAGTTCTCTGAATCTTCCTTCAATGGAAATAAATAAGGAATAAGATATTCTATTTTAATAGTGTTTTCCATTCATTAGTCTATATCAGGGGTGTCAAATTCCAGTCCTCGATTGTCTACAGGTATTTCTGGTTTCATTTCGATCGGCAGGAAATAAACACCTTGCGAACAAAGTTTGTGAACTCTTTAGCCGATCAATGACTAAATTAATCACTAATGATGAAACACATCAAAAAACCGACAGACCCTGCAACTCTCCAGAACTGGAGTTTCACCTGTGGTCTATTTAGTATTCACTGTAATGCGTGAGTTTTTGGCTCAAACTGAATCTCAGCTGCTAAAGATTCGCACACCTCCAGCCGGCCTCGGACTGTCGGGCCAATCACAGCGGGTAGTCGCAGAACTGGACGTCACCAGATGATGCGCCATCGAAAAAGTCTTGCATCATACGCAGAGCTGGCTAATGTTTAAATCCATTTTAAACAACGCGAAGAGCAGCAGCGTTACACATCTCCTCTTCGGTGTTCTATCACTTATTTTTCCCCTGGAAGGAACAAGATGCTGAGTTTACAGATTAACCTGACTGCGCGTTTCTTGGGTTTAATTATTCACCAATGTGTATGTACAGTTGTTCAGTACGCATGGAGGTATTACGCTCATCTAAATGCCTTGTCATTCGAGCTGTCTGTAGTCCCTCCCCTAAACTCTCCCAGACTATAAAAAAGAGAACTCGTTAAGCCAGTGCACTCAGGAGCCATCCTTCAGATAATAATCAGCAACATACCTCAGGGGACACATACCGGCTGATGAGATTCAGATAGGCTGATTTTCAAAAGAAAAAAGGTAATTCTTTTACATTTGAACGCTGCTTAAAGGTTGTTTTAAACACAATTTGCGCGTGTGTAGATAAATTATATATATATATATATATATATATATATATATATATATATATATATATATATATATAGTGAGCTACATTTGGGACACAGACATTTTTTCTTGATCATGGCTCTGTCATGTTTCGTACTTTGTTGCATTTCTTTTGCATGCAATGGCTGCTTGAAGTCTGTGATCCATAGACATGGATGAGTATCTTCTCTGGTGATGCTCTGCCAGGCCTGTACTGCAGCCATCTTCAGCTGCCGCTTGTTTCGGGGGCTAGTTGCCTTCAGTCTCCTCTTCAGCATATGAAACGCATGTTCAATTGAATTCAGATCAGATGAATGACTTAGCCAGTCAAGAATTTTAAATTTTTTAACTTTGAAAAACTCCTTTGTTGCTTTAGCAGTGTTTGGGACCATTCTCTTGCTGTTGGATAAAGAGCCATGCATTTTGGAGGCATTTGGTTGAACTTAACCAGTTATGATGTGTAGTTACATCATCAACGAAGAAAGTGAGGCAGTCAGAAATTGTGGAGTAAAAAGCCAAGAAAAAAATGCTTAGTCCCGAACGTTATGGTGTTCACTACATATATAATTAGTACACTAAACTAAATTAGTGGGTAGGCTATTCCATTAGTAAAGTGATAATTAAATCTCAGGTTTGATTTTCGCTCACAAGCTACAGTTTTTTAAATTTTTATTCTTCAGCACAAATCCACAATTACAATTTTGACTACTGTATATATCCACTAAGGAAGATATTAAACATTTTGTTTAAATGCTTTTAAAAATTCTAATTAATCCTTTGGGTAAGATTATATACATAATGTATAAATAGCCGAAACGACCACGTGGACACAAAATTCCCAGACATATCCTCTTTAATTTGAGCTGTTTTCATTAGTTAATGTTTTCATCCCTCAATGGTGGCTCTGTCTAGGCTGAAATGATGAATTTCAGAAGCAAACATATTTTTTAAAACAAAAAGTGTGATATGTGCTGCATTCTAGTCTGTTGGGTAAACTTATTTTGAAATGATGCCTGGAGCGTGTTTTGAATTTCGACACGTCCAGAAGCGAAATTAGCGGGGGTGTCGTGGGGGGGCGGGGGTGGCGCCTGAGCACCTAAACATAGATGCTACATTTAGCCACCATTCATGAAAAACATTGTTTAAATGAATGTTGACAAGTAAAATTGTGTGTTATTTGCTTTACAAAAACAAAAATGTATTTTTAAAATGGAGTTGACATTGAAACGTATCTTTAAAATGGACTCGCTTTTCCTTTGTGTTGTTCTCAGTGTGACTCATATTTCTCTTCATGCCGCACACATATATTTACATGACCTTTGGTGTGCACTTACTGTACATCGCTTTGGATAAAAGCGTCTGTCAAATAAATGTAATATGATGTAATATGTGTGACAGGCTGGCTTCGCCCCTGACTCCTCCCACTGACTCCCTCCCCATTTCGTCTCTCTTGCGCAGGAAGCTCTGAGCCTGGCCGTGCTGTAGCTTATAACTCCGCCTCTCCGCCCAGAACCATGCCCCCCCAGCTACTCTCTCAGTCCCAATCCGGTGTGCGCGTGCTGCAGGGCGACCTGGCCGCCCTCAGCCCGGCCCTGCGCGAGTTCATCGAGAGCAGCGCCACCCTGTGCCAGCCCGAGGCGCTGCACATCTGCGATGGCTCCGAGGAGGAGAGCGCCGCCATCCTGGCACAGCTGGAACAGCAGGGCATGATCAAGAGGCTGCCCAAATACCAGAACTGGTACATCGCCCACACCCCCATCCCACAATCACAGTGCATCCAGTACATCACCCACACCTCGCCCCCCAAAATCACACTGTATCCAGTACATCGCCCACACCCCCATCCCACAATCACAGTGCATCCAGTACATCGCCCACACCCCCGTCCCACAATCACACTGTATCCAGTACATCACCCACACCCTGTCCCACAATCACACTGTATCCAGTACATCATCCACACCCCGTCCCACAATCACACTGCATCCAGTACATCACCCACACCTCGTCCCACAATCACACTGTATCCAGTACATCACCCACACCCTGTCCCACAATCACACTGTATCCAGTACATCACCCACACCTCGTCCCACAATCACACTGTATCCAGTACATCACCCACACCCTGTCCCTCAATCACACTTCATCCTGTACATCACCCACACCCTGTCCCACAATCACACTTCATCCAGTACATCACCCACACCCCGTCCCACAATCACACTGTATCTAGTACATCACCCACACCCCGCCCCACAATTACACTGCATCCAGTACACCAGGTGTATGTAATGCAGGTATACTGTACCTGTAATGCGGGTGTATGTAATCCAGGAATATTATACCTGTAATGCAGATGTATGTAATGCAGGTATATTGTACTTGTACTGCAGGTGTATGTAATGCAGGTGTACCATGGCTGAGCAGGAGCATTCACGTCCTGTTCCCCTCTGTTTTTGGCAGCTGGTTGGCACGCACAGACCCGCAGGATGTGGCCCGTGTCGAGAGTAAGACGGTGATTGTGACACAGGAGCAGAGGGACACCATACCCTCCCCCCAGGATGGGGGTCCCAGCCAGCTCGGCCGCTGGATGTCCCAAGAAGAGTTCGACAAGGCCATGAACCAGCGCTTCCCTGGCTGCATGAAAGGTAAAGCTCACCAAACACTAAGAGAGAACCAGCCAATCAGCCCATCCAGAACATAAGAATACATAATGAGGAGAACAAGCCAATCAGACTATCCAGAACATAAGAATACAGGATGAAGAAAAGTGGCCAATTAGTCCATACAGAACATAAGAATACAAAATGAGGAGAACAGGCCAATCAGCCCATCTAGAACATAAGAATACAAAATGAGGAGAACAGGCCATTCAGCCCATCCAGGCTCCTCATTAACCTACAGACTAGAGAGCATCCAACACTATGTAAAGCCTGGACTTGCACACCTGGAGGGTCTCTGCCTATTGAGGCAGACCAGAACAGTCCAGAAAGTTCTGGAAAGATGTTGTCAGTCACATCCAGTTACACATACATGTAGACTTTCAGCAGACATTCTTATCGTGAGTGGCAGAGTGGGCAGGGCAGGAATAAATGAGAGCTCAACGGACTCGCCATGGCAACCCCAGCTCGCCCAATCACACAGCTCCTGTGTTTCCCTCCCCCTCCGCAGGTCGCACCATGTATGTGATCCCCTACAGCATGGGCCCGGTGGGGTCCCCGCTCTCCAAGGTGGGCGTGGAGCTGACGGACTCCCCCTACGTGGTGGCCAGCATGCGGGTGATGACCCGCATGGGCAAGGCCGTCCTGGAGGCGCTGGGCGACGGCCAGTTCGTGCGCTGCCTCCACTCCGTCGGCTGCCCGCTGCCCCTCAAAAGTGAGTCAGGAGACGGGTGGCACCGCATGCCAACGAGGGGAGGGGGGGTTTCATTTATCTCATAATGGACAGAACTCATAGACTGTAGAACGATATGGAAAAAAAGTCACTGTGACGTCAACCATTGACTCTCCACGGGCTCGGTGAAAAGGGTTTTGAAGCCCGGGAATTTTGGTGGAACTGCAGTCACCTATCAATCTAAAAACTGTAGATCACAGTCCCTATTGGACTCATATGTACTCTGTTAGAGTTGAATTACAGTTAGAGTTGGACTGCAGACTGCTACAAAGGACTGTAAAGACAGCAGCAAAAATCATTGGCACAGAACTACTGCAGCTTCATAACATTTACGCCACTCGCTGCAGAAGGAAAGCCCAAAACATCACTGGGGACACCAGTCACCCCGCTCGTGTTCTGTTCTTGCTCCTTCCATCTTTAAAACGTTACCGGAGCAACCAATCACACACCACCCGTCTCAGTAACAGTTTCTTTCCACAGGCAGTCAGGTTGCTGAACAGCTCCCATAATGCACCGCACATTGCACTTTGCTGTTGCATGTAATGTTATCGTGTGTCCCTTGTGTCAAGGCAGAGAGAGCCGGAGCACAAGTATTTCATTGTATTTTTAATTACATTACATTACATTATAGGCATTTAGCAGACGCTCTTATCCAGAGCGACTTACACAACTTTTACATAGCATTTTACATTGTATCCATTTATACAGCTGGATATATACTGAAGCAATGCAGGTTAAGTACCTTGCTCAAGGGTACAACGGCAGTGTCCTTACCCGGGATTCGAACCTACGACCTTTCGGTTACAAGCGCAGTTCCTTACCCACTGTGCCACACTCCGTCCCGTTAATACACACGACAATAAAGTTGAACTTGAACTCGAACTCGAATTAACACCGGACGTCATACTGTGTCAAATCTGAGGCCATTGCCCAAACTGAGTGTGTCCCTCCCTTCCCCCCCTCCCCCCTCAGAGCCGCTGGTGAATAACTGGCCCTGTAACCCGGAGATGACGCTGGTGGCCCACATCCCCGACCGCCGGCAGATCGTCTCGTTCGGCAGCGGCTACGGCGGGAACTCCCTCCTGGGGAAGAAGTGCTTCGCGCTGCGCATCGCCTCCCGCATCGCCCAGGAGGAGGGCTGGCTGGCCGAGCACATGCTGGTGAGCGCCTGGGAGAGGGGGGAGGTCCAATCAGCACTCTCAGACACATGCGGAGGGTTCCGGAACTGATTTCCTGGGTAGTTTTAAGTACCTGGGGACTGTCATTGATCACAAATGTAACCTTGAGGTGAACGCAGATTATATTCGTAGGAAGGGGCAACAAAGACTTCTTGAGGAAGCCTCACATTTTTAATGTAAATGGAATGATGACATTTTGTAGACCATTTATTGAATCTATCTTGGCATTTTCCTTGGAGGCCTGATTTGGTATTTTAGGGATGAATAGAAGAAACACTGAATAATGTTGTTAAAGTGGCCAATAAGATCACTGACCACTCTAACTGACATATATTCTCACCAGGTCTTGCATAAAGCCAAGTCTATTCCATAGAGCCCTCGTTACACTCTAGTTGTTGAATTTGACACTTTATCCACTGTCAACAGGCACAGATTTCCTCATACAGGATATACCTCATATAAATCTTTGTGGCTTTAGTAATATTTCAGTCAGGACCACTAGTATTCAGATGAAATACATTAATGAATATCCAATGTAATTATTTCGGTTTGGCACTGAATGGATCTGCTTTAGGTACGTCTCTGCATGCACACCAGTGTGCACTACCCTATCGAACAGGGAGCACAATACACATCCCCTACTAAGCAGGAAAAACATCAAAACTCCCCCCCCCCCGCAAGGAGAAGCAGATCCAAACAACAGGTGGAAGCTGGGGTGGTGGAGGGTGAGCGCAGATCTGTGAGCAGCAGCAAGACTAGCATGCAAAGAGCAGTGTTGGAGAGGTCTGACTGTCGGTTTAGATAAGGCACTCCATTAGTGATGAACTTGCGGAACGTGATTGGCTGTTGCACACATAAGAGATGATGGTGTTGGTGTTGAGGGCCGCGGCTGACCATGTTGTCTGGCGGCGGCTCAGATCTTAGGCATCACCAGCCCCGAGGGACAGAAGAAGTACTTTGCGGCAGCCTTCCCCAGCGCCTGCGGGAAGACCAACCTGGCCATGCTGTGCCCCACCCTCCCCGGCTGGAAAGTGGAGTGCGTCGGGGACGACATCGCTTGGATGAAGTTCGACGAGGAAGGTGAGCGCTCCCCATGAATATTTTGGGCCCATCGATTGGCAGGAACTTCACAGACCGCTAACGCTGCTACTCCGCTGTGGTTCTGCAGTGTAAGGTTTAAAGAACCAGGGTCTGTATTTAACCAACATTTGCTCTTAACTTTAACATAAAAGCAAACTTTATGCTTCATGCTTTTCTTCACAAAATATGTGAAGAAAAAACAATCCTTGCTTTTAATTGTTGGTCAAAGTTAAGGACAGATGTTGATTTAATTCCATCCTGGGTTTATAACTCAGTGTTTTAGGTTCAGTTCTCAGGTGAGACGCTGCTGTTGAACTCATGAGCGAAGGTACTTTGAACAGCTAAAGTAAATACCCAGCTGTATGAATGGACAGTGCGTAAAAATGTTTGCTGAGTAAGTTGCTCTGGATGAGGCTGTCTGCCGAACACACGCGTGATGTAATACTGTCCCCCGAACTCAGGTGTGTTGTCCTGTCTCTACAGGCAATCTGAGGGCCATCAACCCAGAGAACGGCTTCTTCGGCGTGGCCCCCGGCACCTCTGCCAAGACCAACCCCAACGCCATGGCAACCATCTGCAAGGACACCCTCTTCACCAACGTGGCTGAAACCAGCGACGGGGGCGTGTACTGGGAGGGGATGGACCAGAAACTTCCGGAAGGGGTGGCCGTGACTTCCTGGAAGAACAAACCCTGGACACCTGAGGAAGGTATGGGTCCCCCCTGACTCGCCCCGCCCCCACCCTACCCACCTACCATGAGGGACAAGAAACATACACAGCTCCTTTTTACATAATAAGAAATAAGTACATCCATAAAAATAAATCTATCTTTAAGCTACAGTCAAAATGGTGGGGGCACAGTAGGCTGCTTTGCAGGTGAACCAACCTGATCACATATGAAATACATACATGCAAATACAAATTTAACATACTTGCATTAAAAATACTGCCACCAGAACAAAGCAGTAAAAAAACTTCACAAAGCAGTAAAAAACTGCACAGTTTGCACAATAAAAATAAAAATAATAATAATAATAATAATAATAATGTTTGAATGTCCCTGTCTCCACCCTTCTCACAGCTGAGCCCTGTGCACACCCAAACTCCCGCTTCTGCTGCCCAGCCCGCCAGTGTCCCATCATCGACCCTCAGTGGGAGTCCCCGGAGGGGGTCCCCGTGGAGGCCATCATTTTCGGAGGGCGTAGGCCCCAAGGTGAGCGCGCTCGAGCAGTCTGCTGTTCCGTGTTCATGCTCACGCTCACGCGAAGCGGTTTCCTGACGCTCCCTTCCCCTCCCCTCCCCCGCGGCAGGTGTGCCCCTGGTGTATGAGGCCTTCGACTGGCAGCACGGAGTGTTCATCGGTGCCGCCATGAGGTCGGAGGCCACAGCTGCAGCTGAACACAAAGGTGAAAGATCCACAAACCACACAAACTAAGCTTTCCAGAATGATCCGCCAACCATACAAACTACGCGTTTCAGAACAATTCACAAACCACACAAAATATGCCTTCTGGAATGCTCCACAAACCACACAAACTACACTTTCCGGGATGATCCACAAACCACACAAACTATGCCTTCTGGAAAATCCGCATATCACACAAACTACGCCTTTCAGAACAAACCACACAAACTGCCTGACTGCTGTCTGAAACACAGTGGGTCTAAGCCATGCCACACTGTGTGTTTCCATGAATATAAAGCAGGATACGGTGGTGTGATGCCAGCTAAAGTGATTTATTTTCATACAGAAGTACAGCCTGGAGGGCTAATACCCTGCTTACACCATTGCTACATGCAACAGAAGTAACTCAACTGGAATATAATTTAAACTAATACATTTCAAATAATATATAATATAATATATCATAAATGAGCTGATATGCAGTACTGAATTCAGTAGCCCCCTTGTCTAACACAGGAGAGTGCCCTTTTTTTAGGCAGCGTGTTAAATACAGGCCCTCTCTGCCCCTCCCCCCTTTAGGCAAGGTGATCATGCACGACCCCTTCGCCATGCGGCCCTTCTTCGGCTACAACTTCGGCCGCTACCTGTCCCACTGGCTGAGCATGGCGCGGCGCCCCCGCGCCCGGCTGCCCAAGATCTTCCACGTCAACTGGTTCCGCAAGAGCCCGTCCGGCGGGTTCCTGTGGCCGGGCTTCGGCGAGAACATCCGCGTGCTGGAGTGGGTCTTCCGCCGGCTGGACGGCAAGGCCGGGGCCCAGCCCTCCGCCGTGGGGCTCCTGCCGGCCCCGGGGGCGCTCGACCTGAGCGGCCTGGACGAGCCGGTGGACCAGGAGGAGCTCTTCAGCCTGCGCAAGGGCTTCTGGGAGCAGGAGGTGCGGGAGATCCGGGCCTACTTCCGGACGCAGGTGAACGACGACCTGCCCGCCGAGGTGGAGCGGCAGCTGGACCTGCTGGAGCAGAGAGTTGATCGGCTATGAGGAGAGAGAGAGAGAGAGAGAGAGAGAGAGAGAGAGCCAACTGACCAGAAACTTCGGCCCTACGACTCTATGACACACCATACAGCCTGCATAACTACGATATGCATTAAGCATGGCATAACCCTGTCATAAGCACGACATAATGCCTGTCATAACCAGCTGCGACAGTAGTACAGCTTGTGACAGGTGTCATAATATATTTATTTTTCCTAATATATTCCTTTCTGGTTATAACAGGTGGTATGTCATGCTAATGACAGTGTAATGGAGACTATATGCGATACAGTTCAACCCAAGTGTCAAAAAAGCACTAAATTGCAATTATAAACTTACTATAAGTATTGTTTTTATTCAAGCTGAAAGATTGGTAACTGAGGCAGGTTAGGAAATAGAAATAATATGTTGAGTAAATGAGTAAAAATATGAATACTTTTGATTTTAGGAAATAAAATGCCACAACCTGGTAATTTAGCAATCTGTTAAAATGGAATTGGAATGTAATGATAGAAGAGTAGTGAGAAGTACTGTGTCCAGGGACAGTGCTGTGCATTAACCCTTTAAGGTGTAAGATCACAAATATGTGATTGGAATGTTCTCAACTGAACATTCTAATGCTGATGTAACAGTCACTGCTGGTAACTGAAAGCAACAGAGTTCTAGAACACTGACTTAGAATTCTGAAAAGAAAACATTCCAAAAAACCTGCTCTTCAAAGGGTTATAATAGTGAGAAAGGAAGTCTGATGTACTGAATGTGTGTTTCACCATCTGAGCAGGTCCATAAAGCACAGGGACATGCACAGACAGTAACTCGCTGTCGGTACAACTTCCTCACACCTCAGTGTGCGGGACCTCATCTTGCTGTTGTATTTTATTTAAAATGAAGTTTTAATTTATTTTTGTATACCATTGACTGTCTGGTTTTATTTTATTGTTTTAATCTGTTCTCTATCCAAAATAAGATTAAGATGGCTAGAGGGCATTAATAAATATTATTTTTGAACATATTCGTGAAGACGTTGGCTCTTATTTCTGAGATATTTCACAAGTGGTACTAAGCAGTGACCTTTCAAACCGGAGAGACGAGTAGCGAGTGGGACGTTGACACTGAAGAATGGCTGCACACATTTAAAAACAAGTACACAGCAAACATGTTTAGATTGCAGGAGCAGCAAACATATTTCAGGTCTAGGAGCACTGGGGGCTCACATATGGCTGCCTTACAGACTTAGTCACATACACAATATTACCAAAACTATCTGGGCACCCCTTGGTCTGGAGCTGTTTTTCATGGTTTGGGTTAGGCCCCTTAGTTCCGGTGAAGGTAAATCTTAATCTCATAAAAAACACGTTACAAAAATGCCAAGTTACTCACACATACAAGACCAGTCCAGGCCTGCCATTAAAAGTATTGATATGTGTGAGTAACTTGGCATTTTTGTACGTTGAAAACGTGTTTTTTATGAGATATACCATTCCATAAGGAAAATAAGCTTGCTCACGGTCACTTTATTTACTCCGCACTATAGTCTGTGGTCATGTCAACCTTCACCTACATGCCCATTCTGCTAAAAACATATTGTTTCAACTACGCAATTTCATCATTTCATCCAAATTTCTCTCACACTGTTATTTTCTCATATGCAAAGCCTGCTGGGACATATGCGTCTGCTCCTAATCTCCACTATCAAGTTTTCCGGTTCTAGCTTAGCAAAACAGCAAACAGGATTCCCACCTGCAGATAAGCCTATCAAAATGCCTTATAAACCTTACAAACACTAAAAGTGCATCTCCACGAAATAATAGACAATGGAACAGGACAGCAGAGTACACAAGTTGCAACCTAGGCAGCTCTAATTCTACGGGCTTGCTGATTCTTTTCTCAATCAAGGCTGGTTGGATGGCCGTCAAATCCGTGAGTACATACACTGGCCATATTTCACCTGCGTTTCTGTTGTGTTTACACTTACGCTACCGCACCCTTTGTCACAGCCACTGTTTTACATATATAGCAAACCGAAACTGCTAAACAGTACACGCTCATCAGACTGTACAAATTCACACAAGCATAGCCATAATCCACAACTGTTTCTTATGGGGTCACTTCGCATTTCTCACTCTCATAATAAAACGCTTTGCAAAAAGAAATGATATCTCATAAAAAACACGTTTTCAACGTACAAAAATGCCAAGTTACTCACACATACAAGACCAGTCCAGGCCTGCCATTAAAAGTATTGATATCAAAATGACGCCAAGTTAAGGTACTACAAACAATATAGGCTATCTTACCTCACCAAAATTAAATAAGATGTATTCCAAAGCAATGCTACCCAATATTTACTCAATTCTTTCAAGTAACTTGGCCCTGTGTTTTGTAATCTTACCATTTTACAATGTCATGCAAACTTTGTCACAAAACAAAACAAAGTCACATACACAATATTACCAAAACTATCTGGGCACCCCTTGGTCTGGGGCTGTTTTTCATGGTTTGGGTTAGGCCCCTTACAGTGAAGGTAAATCTTAATGCAATGACATTCTAGACCATTCTGTGCTTCCAACTTTGTGTCAACAGTTTGGGGAAGGCCGTTTCCTGTTTCAGCATGACAATGCCCCCGGGCACACAGCGAGGTCCATATAAAAATGGTTTTGTTGAGATTGGTGTGGAAGAATTTAATTGGCCTACACAGAGCCCAGACTTCAACCCCATCCAACACCTTTGGGATCAATTGGAAAACCAACTGCGAGCCAGCTAATGCTCTTCTGGCTGAATGGAAGCAAATCCCTGCAGCAATGTTCCAACACCTAGTATAAAGCCTTCCTGGAAGAATGGAGATTGTTATAGCAGCAATGGGTGGACCAACTCCAAATTAATGCCCATAATTTTATATGTCAGGTGTTCACATACTTTTGGCCATCTCGCCAAGTTACTTCCTTCATAATACTTTTGTAGTTGTTGACATCAGACACCAACACAGAAACTATGAGGAAGAATTTTTCTGATCACCATGAAGTAAGCAAATGCTCCAGCTATAGGTTCTGCAGAGTCATCTACTCTTCCAATAAGCAAAACAAACTGAATGTCAAGCTCTTCAACTGAAAAAAGAAATCATTTATTTGTTGTATTTCAATTAAATGTAGGCCATACCCTACAGCAGTGGTTCTCAACTCGGGCCAGAAAGGGCCGGTGTGGGTGCAGGCTTTTGTTCCAACCAAGCAGTTACACACCTGATTCTACGAATCAACCTTTGGAGTCTTTACTAAGGACCTTGATTAGTAGAATCAGGTGTGTAACTGCTTGGTTGGAACAAAAGCCTGCACCCACACCAGCCCTTTCTGGCCCGAGTTGAGAACCACTGCCCTACAGCTATGGTTCCCAATCCTGTCCCTGGAGATCTACTGGCCCTTAGTTTTTCACTCCAACCCGAACAAAGCAACCTAATTCGACAGCTAGAGATCTCGTGGAGCTGCTAATTAGTAGAATTTGGTGTGCCTAATTAGAGTTGAAATGAAAACCTACAGGACGGCAGATCTCCAAGAACAGGGTCGGGAACCACTGCTCTCCAATCTTGCTTTTAATATTTGCTCCTACTTGAAGGGGCTCACTCACCTCCACATTTATAGGAACTACAAAGCTGGGCGATTTGTACGCACACGTTTGTACGTGGTATAGCGCTTCTGAGTGAAACAGTTCAACTCTCGATTTCACTGTGATCACAAAGTTAAAATACCCCAAAAATAAGAAAAGTGGTTAATTGTGTTTCTACTCAATCACCACGTCAAATTCACCAGCCCAAATCATACAGAACACGTCATTATCCTTTTACCCCTCAGTCATGGCATAGACTAGCAAACAAACAGAATTTACAAACGAAAATGCAAGACTATGGTACACTTGCATGTATGTTCTCACTACATTGTACCTACCTCTGTAGTCACAGTATTACACTTGTATTTAAGAACATCTAAAGTTAAGTAGGTCCTGCACTTTAATTAAACAGGTTATTTTAAGCCTCTTGTTTATGACTGAAATGACTCTGGTTTGGCTGCCTCATTGCTGCCGTGACAACAGCACCTGTTTGCAGCCATGGTAACAGCCTGGAATGAGGAAGAGAGTCCTGATGCCTATACTGCACAGCGCACTGGGAAATCACAGTGGCCCAGGGCGATAGCTCAGCAATGCAGAAACTCCTGTCTGCAAAACGGAAATGACTGAGCAAGGCATTTCCTGGAAACCATGGCACCTTATCTTTCCTCCTCGGCTTTATCTGTCCTGTCTGAATCAGTCAGCTCCTGAATGGAGGCCTTCGGTAAAATCAATGGAAACACGTCCAGAGCGAACTGCGCCAGGACACGCGTTCACCGTCCTCACGACCTCTGACCTCCGACCATTGATCGCTGTCCTCTTCTGCGCTTAGGAAAACACTTCACTTTTCCTTACGTGGCGTTTGATGTCATCACTAGAGCTGGACCTGTACGCAGCGTGTGGGATATTGGGATAGGACGAGAACAGAGTAAGCATGCGCCAAAGACGTAAGAACATCTGGTTATTTTCCTCATGCTTTCATTGTTTTTATTTGCACTTGATTATAATAACAAATATGGCACCATTCTGGTATTACTGGTTATTCTTGTGTCGGGAAAGGAACTGAAAACCCCAGTCCCATAGGGCCGCAGTGCCTATAGATTTAACTCCAGTCGAGGAGGGCCACAGTGCCTATAGGTTTAACTCCAATCCAGGAGGGCCACAGTGCCTACAGGTTTAACTCCAGTCTTAGAGGGCCACAGCATCTACAGGTTTAACTCCAGTTCTGGAGGGCCAGAGCATCTACAGGTTTAACTCCAGTCCAGGAGGGCCACAGTGCCTACAGGTTTAACTCCAGTTCTGGAAGGCCGCAGGGTCTGCAGGTTTAACTCCAGTCCAGGAGGGCCACAGTGCCTGTGGATTTAACTCCAGTCTCAGAGGGCCACAGCATCTGCAGGTTTAATTCCAGTCTTGGAGGGCCACAGTGTCTTCAGGTGTAACCCCAGTCCAGGAGGACCACAGAATCTGGGAAGCATCTTGTGATTTACCCTGGCTGGGTGTTGTTTTTTTAAAGCACTGCACAGATGGTGTTTACAGTAGAATATCACTTCCTGTCACCTGACAGACCAGTAAAATGTTCTACCTTGATTTGATATTGACTGTCCTCTTATATCTTGGTTGAAAGTTCACAGCATAGGGAAACCGATTCAAAAATAAAGAATACCAATCCAAAAAATGTGAAGGCAATTTGAACTATTGTCCTTGAACAATTGCTCACACCTGTCTGAAACAAACTGATTTTGTATTTGTGAACCCCACCCTGAGCTGGCCAGAGGAGGATGGGCCCCCCTACTGAGTCTGGTTCCTCCCAAGGTCCCTCACATCATATCCTCCAACAAGCTTTTCCTGTCACTGTTGCTTCTGGCTTGCTGAGTAAACTGTAAATTCCTCATTTGCACACAGGTGTATTTCTGGATCCCAGTCCAACTGTATGTTATTATTTTAAATCATGTACATGAGTACAGTTACATGCTAACAGTGCCCTGCTGATAAGTCCAGCTTAAATCAGCCAAAATTGGTCAAGCTGGTTTCAGATGTGTTTTTGACACTTCTAGCTGGTTTTAGATGGTTGACCAGCTGGCCACCTGTTTAGCATCCTATATTCATTACATTACATTTGTTTGGTAGATGCTTTTATCCAAAGGGACGTACAATAAGTGCATACCAAAAGTCATTAGAGCAACTACAAAACAGGTCCGATAAGGTACAATACTCATTTTGTACAGTTATTCATAGCTGTGAACACATTAAGTCCAGTTCACATAGTGAACATTACTCTGAACTAACAAATACTAGAGGTCAAACTAAGAGGCAGGACAAGCTACAATATCAAGGTAATGATACAAGGTACAATAAGTGCTTGTCTTCAACCTTCCAAAGTTCTCCTACGTCACTCCTCTGCTGAGGTCACTCCACTGGCTACCGGTTGCTGCCAGGATCAGGTTCAAAGTCCTGATCGTCGCCCACACTGCTGCCAACAGGACAGCTCCTGCCTACCTACAGGACATGATTTAATCCTACAAGCCAGATCGACCACTCCGCTCTGCTGCAACAAGATGACTTGCACACCCTGCCATCTGAGTGAATGGTTCTCGATCATCCCGACCACATAGCTTCTACACCCTAGCTACCCAGGGGTGAAACAAACTCCCTGTTCCTCTACGAACCACTCCCTCACTGCCCACCTTCGGCCATGGTCTGAAGACGCATCTCTTCAGACTATACCTGGACTAACTATTACCACTCTGAAGGGCAGTCCCAATCTAGGATCACTGTTATCACTTATATCCTTCCACTTTGTTCATGTAGCACTTTCATGTTACATGAATCTCCATCCAGCAATTATCACGTCCTGTAAGTTCGCGGGGCTATCCTGTTGGCTGCAGTGCAGGCGAGGGTCAGGACTTTGAACCTGATCCTGGCAGCGACCGGTAGCCAGTGGAGTGACCTCAGCAGAGGAGTGACGTAAGAGGACTTGGGAAGGTTGAAGACAAGTCGTACAGCAGCATTTTGAATCATCCGTAGTGGCTGTATGGCACAAGCTGGCAGGCTTGCAAGGAGGGAGTTGCAGTATTTAAGACAGGAGGACACCACAGCATGGACAAGTAGCTGGGTGGATTATTATATTCAGCTAGTCCATCAGTTTGGCTACCAGCTTACCCAGCTTTAACCAGCTTAACCAGCTTTAACCAGCTTTAACCAGCTTAACCAGCTTTAACCAGCTTTCACCAGCGTTGGCCAGCTGCACACCAGCTAGAAGTGTTTAAAACACAGTTTAAACCCGCTTTGAATCCCAGCTGGTCTTAGCTGTATTTTTCAGCAGGGTGAGAATCACATTTAGTAAAGTATCAATCTGAAAAGTGACAACAGTGTGTGGTATAAAACAGTGTCTGTGTTAGAGATGAAATAACAAAGTATGAGGTATATAACAGTGTCTGTCTTAGAGCTGAACTACTACAGATAAGGTATAAAACAGTGTCTGTGTTAGAGGAAATAACAATGTGTGGTATATAACGGTGTCTGTGATAGAGCTGAAATAACAGTGTGTGGTATATAACAGTGTCTGTTAGAGCTGAAATAACACAGTGTGTGGCATATAACAGTGTCTGTGTTAGAGCTGAAATAACACAGAGTGTGGTACATGTCTTTGTTAGAGCTGAAATAACACAGTGTGTGGTATATAACAGTGTCTGATTAGAGCAGAAATACACTGTGTGCCATACCAAAAAGAAAAATATTGGCATATATTTCCATATATCCATAATATATGTGCACTGTATGTCAGTATATGTTCATTCCTGTTCAAATATATTTCTTATATTCAGAATATACAGAACATATATTTGAATATATGCTTAAAATATCACAGTATATTTTGCTTAGAAATATATGGACAAGAATATATGCATAAATATATGTCACAGTACATTTGGTTAGAAATATATGGACAAGAATATATGCATACATGTATGTCACAGTACATTTTGGTTAAGAAATATATGGATAAAAATATGCAAAGGTATACAATTAGCCTACACTCCTAGCTATGAAATGTACATTAAAATGAATGTATGTGGCATGTTTAGGCCAAGTACTTGAATAGCTATTGTCTATTTGATTCTGTGGGTCAAGGAAACCCCAGACATCCTTGTGGAAGTTAGATCACCTGCAAATGAGGAATAGTTAAGTTTCACTAATTTATCACAATTGTAGACTATTAAGAATCCATTCTAATCATAGGTTTCACTACCCACCTGCATACAGTTATAATCATATCTAATTAAAATGTTCTCATATGGGGGTTCCTGGGACAAAATCTCAAACCTTGACATGAAATATTTTTTATGATCGATATACAACATGGTTTAAAAAGAAATTCTACACAGGTTGTCTTCACGATCATTATGATAGTCAGAAAACATATATGGAAATATATTTAAACAAAATATATTTAATGTGCCAATTTTTAATATTTACATATATTGTTAAAACATATGTTAAAAAAATATTTTACATATATTTATTTTCGGTATGGGGTGGTATATAACAGCGTCTCTGTTGACTATCAGGAGAGAAGATCATTCTATGGAGGTAAATCTCAGAATAGATTGCTGAGAAGCTCTACATGGCCTCAGGCTCCTGATCTGGTTTTAAACTTGCTGGAATCCATCCAACAAAAATAGAATTTCAGCATTTCAGGGACTACATTTCATTCCCATCAACATGTTGTTCCCGTCTTAAGCGTGTAACATTATGCAACCTAGGCTAGATTCTATGTAATATTTGCCTATGGAGAAAGAGATAGTGGCAGACTACGCACCTCATAGTTACTCAATGGCAAGAAAACAACAAGCATGCCCTTACATCAAAGCCAGGCACTTATCAAAGAGGACCGGGGCATGCTGGGTAATTGGGAGTGAGTCCACGAGGGGGGTCAGTGACCCGCAGGAACGTCAGCAGCACTGATACACCACAGCTGGCCTGCTCACCTATGTGCTCATAAAGGAGAGATAACCTACCATGTTCCTGGAGATCCACCATGCTGTAGGTTTTCATTTAAACCCTAATTTGGCACACCTGACTCAACAAATTAGTGGCTCAATGCAGATCTTTAGCTGTTGAACGAGGTGTGCTTTGTTAGTTGAGTGAAAGCTTACAGGACAGTAGATCTCCAGGAACAGGGTTGATTACCACTGCCATAGGACATCTGACCCAACCTTCACCATGGCAAAATATACTGGAAAACAGGGGGTATAAAGTTTTTAAATAATACAAAAAATCATGACTGACTGGACTGGAGCCCCATGTTTTCACAGCACTGTCGCCTCACAGCACAGTGTGTGCCTTACGATAGATTGGCGGCCTGTCCAGGGTGTATTCCTGCCTTTCTCCCAATGCATGCTGGGATAGGCTCCTCCTGTGACCCTGGCCAGGATAAGCAGGTATAGATAATGGATGGACTTAAGTGCTGAAAAACAATGTGGCAGGAAGGCGTTTCTGGAAATGCAGTACAATGCCGACAGCAGTAGCCTCCTTTGCTTTGTGCGTTCTAAGCCCAATGAATCACTATCATTTTCTCAGCATTTAAGTATTTTTCCAACTTTTATTTTGTTAATTTGATGGCCTTTTCAGGCCTTTTTATTCCACTTCCTCATACTCCTTTGCTTTATGAATACTGATGCAGCAGCTCAGGGGCTGAGTCAGTGTAGCTCACAGGGGGACACAGCTGCAGGTGACTTTCAGTATCCATTATTTTCAAAAGAAAGGCCCAGTGCTTTGAATGTGTTGGATATAGTATAGACAGTTTTTAAATATAGTTTTAGAGTATTTTCCACAATGCTGACATTAACATGTGCTTGGAAGTTTATTTCATCAGTTTTCTTTTAATTGGACTCTACAACAGATGTTTTTAATGATTGACAACACATGCAGTACGCACACGCAGAGTTCTTTGCAAAGATATAATTACATAAGTGTGTTGTAAGGGGAGTTGTGATTTTACAGCTTAAACACCCTTTATCTGATCTCAGATATGGCATAACCACAGAAGAGGGGTTAATTCATAAAATGCCTTTCCAAGTTAAAGAGTGATTTTTTTTACACTCTAGTAACCTACATAGGGTGCTGGCCAGATGTGTACTATGCCAAACAGCCCTAGCTTCACTCCATGACTTGAACAGGAAACAGATGATTGCACTGCTTCCTGGGCCACACATACTGAGTGAAGTATAGTTACTTTAAGAAAGGGGTCAGGTCTCCAGCTAAACATATTATTCTGATGTCATCACACTTTAGGCATACAATGACCTCAAATGCTTTTCAATCGCACTTAAAATGTAGAGTTGTGACCAAGAGCTACCAATATTACTGTGATGTGTAAACTTACAAATGTGGTTTAAGACTACGGTTCAACCGCAGTTGATGCCCTTGTTTAAGGTCCTGCTCTCTGAATATCGACCAGAAGTGGCATTGACTTCTGAAACTCCTCACTTATCCAACATGTTAAATATATTTTATTTTGAATTTGATAATATTGTCAGACAGTAATTATCAATTAAATTGAATCACCAAATTCAATGATAGGCAGGGCAGCCCAGTGGTCAAGCTTAATCAGAATGTACAACCTGGAACTGGATGGAAATGAAAGGGTTTTTGAAGTTACAAAGACAGTATTCAACATCTAATCTAAAAATGAAGGTTTGATGTGCGTGAACACCGATCGCTACAGGCACAAACATTAAAATAAGTTACGGTAACAAAAGAAATGAAATATGTCAAACCTGCGCTTGCCTCTGCCAAAGTCATCCCAAGAATGTCCCAAAACCAAAGCCAGCAGAACCTGTAAGACTAGAGAGGCGGGAACAGAGCTTAGATTGAAAACTAAAATCCAGGATGTGAGCAACAGGCCACACTTTTGGTTTGAAAGAGGGATGCATCCCCCCTCCTCCCCCCCCATTCCTGGCCCAAGCGTAATTTACAATTGCCTGGTGGGGGGGGATATTTGTAATTACACATTAATTGTTATTTTTTTGCCCTACATTCTGGCTTTTACACTGTCACACGCCAAGCGTAACCCCCCAGGGAGAGAGAAGCGACATTGCCGGGGAACACCGTTGTCTTTCGCATGGAGAGAGAGAGCGCACCCACACAAACACGAAAAACAAACGGTCACCTTCACCCTTCCCCCTCACGGGTACCAAAAAAAAAAAGCTAAAATAACAAAGACAAAAGAAAGTATAACAGAGCGGCAACTTCTCAGTCCCCTGCTCTGTAGCTGACCCGCCTTCCCGGCCAGGTTCAGCTCCTCCAGCATCCCACCTGGGGATTGCTTTCTTTTTCCTTAGTCCTCATAAATTAAAACGAAACGAAAATCATAAGCGCGCTCTTGGTGTTAGCTCCCGGTCTCGGCCCCAAATGCTACATGCACATACATAAATTCTGGTTTTGATCATTCTGCCTTTCTCTTACGGCTATGAGAGAACAAACCTTATCCTGTGGTGACCATTGTTGAGACACCGCGCACTGCTCTGTTGGGGTTTGGTTAGTAATGATATGTTTGTGTTACCATGCCAGGAGACAAAGCCATTAAGGCAATAATAAACCTGGCACCTCCCTGTCTGCTGGATATTTCTGATATGGCATCAGCCAGATTCTCTACCTCTCTATTCTCTACTAGTGTGCATCTGATTGTGTCGTCGCTTCTGCCGTACCCTGTCTTACCCAGCGTTTCAGATAAGCGTATCTTCACTTGATTTGTTTCTGCTGTTGCTAGTTAGAGAACATAGTTGTGTGTACTTTAGATAATCTTTTTTAAACTTGTCTTAAGTGTTGCTAGTCAGAAAACTTAGTTGTGCGTTAGCTCAGAATCTCTGTAGTTGACTCGCTGTTGTTAGTTAAAGGCGTTAGTGAAACTGTGTGCGGGGGCTGGTGGTAAATTGCCCGGTATTGTTGAGCTAATTTCGAGTAACTTCACCTGGTGCTACTCGATCACAGAGCTTCTCCACCCTAGCTCCCCAGTGGTGGAACGAACTCCCCGTCCCTCTCCGAACCTCCCCCTCACTACCCATCTTCTGCCGTGGCCTGAAGACTCATCTCTTCAGACTATACCTAGACTAACCACCACCACGCTGTATATTTCACTCTAAATCCCCCCCCCCTTTTTCATAACACTTGTTACATGTTGCCCCATCCCAGCACTTTTTGGTAATTTGTATTTGTCCTAGTTGGCTTTGCAGAGGTTAGGTCTGAATAGTGTTCACTGTATGAACTAAACTGTGTACTTGGCTAGAAATAGCGGTACAAAATAAGTATTGTACCTTACTGAACCTGTGTTTAGCAGTTGTCTATGACCATGAAATGCACTTTTTGTACATCGCTTTGGATAAAAGCGGCTGCCAAATAAATGTAATGTAATATACCCTGGAGCCCAGGTTCATATTCAAAACTATAGTATGAGGACTAAAGGGTATAACATGCACTAGAGATGGTTCCCTGGTCCCCCTGGTGTAACACACACACACACACAACCACACACACACACGTACTGAAACGCACATGCAAGCACATAAGCACACACACTTATTCAAACACAGTCACACGCATACACACACTCACACACGCACGTACACATACAAACTCTCTCTCTCTCACACACACACACACACACACACCCCAGGAGACACTGAAGCTCTCCAGCACCAGGGCCGGGGACCCCAGCAGACGCTGCGGGCAGTGAAAGCCTTCCCAGCAGCCACCCTGGTGGGTGGGGAGCAATACACCTGCCCTTCCTGTCCTGCTGCACTCCGCCCCAGCCAGCTGCGCAGTCCACTGGCTCATTGGCTACTGCACACCAGAGCCCAGCAGACAGCGCCGCCCCCAGGTCGCTGAGCCTGAGATTCCTAGCCTCATATCAGACAGAATTGTTAACTGGTTACACTCCATTTCCATCTTCAGTCATGATGCCAGACCTGCAGTGGCTGCAGTGGGTGGATTCAAAGGTCTGGACCCAGGCAATGAGATGCCTGGTCTAGTGGTTTCTCAGAGTTTTATGATGAAGGACTCAATCAGCCACTGTAGGCTGAGATAAATGATAAAGGTTTATGGACATCGGGTTCTGTGCCATATTTTTTATTAGCGCCAGTTCCCTGAATGGTTAATCCAGAGTCACTTATTCAGGGGGTAGTATGTGGCATCTCCTTGGCATATAAAGTGGAATTTCATAAACAAGGTGCACTGGAACGGTCCCGAAGTATAAATCAGCACCTACTTTTCCAAACGTCATTCCTGGTTATTCCTCCGGCTTATTAAAATGTTTAAATACGTGTGATGTCCACGAGAACTTTGAAAGCACAGGAAGCAGTTTTTCAGATAGTCAGTCATTTGCCTCTCAGCGTCCAGGGAATGTTGCGGAATCCAGAGACGTTGCATAACATTTAGCAAGAGGCCATAACCGACCATAAGCCACGGGTTAATTGCGTCGAGCACAAAAAGGTCACAAATTAGAAGTACGATAGCGTGTTCACGCTGAAAGCATGTGTTTATTCAGCAAAGACGCACAACGTGTTTGCGTGATCATATCTGATGTTAACGGCGGGACTTTAACATACAGTAATGATCTTCGCTTTTATCACTGTCAATGTGGAAACCCAGGGGACTTGGACTGATATTGTTTTTTTAAATTATTTTTAAAAGTTTGCATTTTCTTCCAGTATCCGCGTGGGTTTCCTCCCACAGTCAAAAGACATGCAGAGGTTGCACATTTAGTCATTCATTTGCTGTTGTAATTTAGTGTAATTTTGTTTATGATTTTTTATTTGATTTGCATTGTGTTTAATACTATGATTGCTTGTTTATTGAGCGATGCTGTAATGAAAGCCGGATTTTTAACCATTCCCATGCAGAAGTCGGAAAACCTTGCTCTTCCTTTCAGTTTGTGGACCTCTTACAAATAGTGAATGCATCGCTTCCTACTTAAAAATGTGTTTTATTTAAGTTTCATTCAGTTTTATTTATTTAGCTAAAGGTGGCTGCTGAGGCCAAATGTCAGAAAATATTGGTTCAGTGAAAAGAAAATGTGAAAATATACGCCCATTAAGTATACATGTACGCGGCCATGGTAACCGGGAGCTGTGAGTTTGCGCTGGGATCGCTGGACGCGACTGGCAGTCGGTGCTAGCCCTGTCTGAACTGAAACAGCTAGCGACATGAGATCTTACCCTTTCACACACGGATGAAACGCAGCGGCTGCAGTAACTGCGCGATTCGGTTATTCTGTCCGGCACACTCTGCAGAGCAAGGCATTTACGCAACATGTTCCGTCATGTACTGTAGCTGCTAGAGAATCATTTTCATCAGGAGGGACACATCAAACGTTACACAACTGCAGTGTTGCAAGTGTGCCTGGCTGTCCCACTGATCTGATAGATCACTGATTGAAGTGTCAAAGTCGTGCGACTCTTCAGGAAAAAAAACGTGCGGAAACTTCCCGGGAACAGAGAAAGAATGTGCCCAGTCAGCTACTCAGGTGAGTCTGCAGTTATGCCATATTTGGACGTATTTTGGATGCAAAAGAGAAAAAACAACTAAACTGGCAGCGTGTTCTTCTGTCATCCAGAAAACTGTCCCACTCCACTGTGAATGCACCTAGACATGCACTGAACAGCGGTGGATAAAATATGCATCTTTTTACCAAATAAAAAAAATAGCTGTCAGATAAATATATCTGAACTACACATAAAAGTGATGGAGGTGTAGGTTGCGTTGCATGTAGCGGTGGTTTGAGAGATACAAATAAGAGGTGAGCAAACCTATATGACATGGGAAATAAACTGAAAATCAGCACGAGCAACAGTGGGGCTAGCCCTACAAACGCAAAGGTCTGTGACTGACTGAGTGAGTGATGAAGTTACACCATTGGTCGGCCGATCACGTGTGTTAGGTCCAGCCATATACTAGGTTTTAACCTGGTCTTGTTCTTGGGAAAGTTTTGACTCAGTGGGGAGTTAACTGGGCTGCTACTCTGGATACCTGTGCCTCTTCCACACCTGCTCTCCTCCTCAGCACAGGGGGGTTGAACAGCGCAGGAGGTGTCAAACAGTGTGTGTGTTGGTGTGTGTGTGTGTGTGGGGGGGGGGGGGGGGGGGTGGGGTTGAACAGGCAGGACAGAGGGGAAGGAAGAGAACAGGTGGAATGTGTTGAGGTGTTAGTGGATAGAGGGGGTGTTCAGCATAACTGGAGCACCGATGGCCTTTTAAGGCTGTTGGGCATAATGGAGTTAGCTGGCTAACTGTAGAACATTTTCAATTAGGTCAAAATCAGTTGGATGATGTCCTGAATTTAAAAAATAAATCACTTACTACTAAATATTTAGTAATTCCTAAATCATGCTTCATGAAATATACCCTTGGTGTAAAATTAAAAATGATAAATAAGTGAAGGTTGACCCATGCGTTTTTGCTTTCATGCTGAATTTCTCCCAGCTGAAAGTACTTTTGAGTACACTCCCTTTGCCTGCTAACTCCTTGACATGTTCCCCCAGTTATTCTGCACACCCCAGTGTAGTTCAACACGCTTTGCACTGCTTGCTACAGGCTACAGGACTGGTCCTGACCGGCTCTATAAATGCACTGATCTTAGTTTAGATGGTGGACAGGCTGCTCCCAGCCTGTAATTCACTTCCACAGCATAGCGGCCAATGATAGATCAGCACCCTCTGCTGGACACTATGTGCCGCTCGTCCTCAGCAGCAGAAGGTGATCAGGGGACAAGAGCTAGGCTCGGGGTATTCAAATCTGAGAAGGCCCAGTCACACAAATACCCTAGGCAGCAAAGGTGAGGATTACTGGCATAGTTAACTTTAAATGATTCATATTTTACCATTAACACATAGCTATTATTTCACAATTAAAACATTAAATGAAATTGGATATGTTCCAATGAAGAAATTTTTAAAAATATTTTGAACAAATGAAAGTGGCTTGTAAAGTCAGTGCAGTATGTTATGGAGCAGGCAGCACTTGTGGAAAGTGGTAAAGATAAGTCCACTAATGTAAGAAATTGACAAAATAAGTATTCAAGATATGTGGTTCTTTTTAAAGATACATTTTTAATACTTTTTAATTGGCACATATTTTTGACAGCATCAGCCGACTGAAGAACAAAAGCGGTTAAATAGGGAACAAATAGGGCTTTGGGTTTGCTGTGGACTTGTCTGTTCCATAATGTGTTCACAGCCCATTTAACGTACAGCTCGGTATGGGCACAGCTGATTGGATAAGGCACGGAGGCTGTCACAACATGAATTGGCAATCAGGACAACACGCAGCCACAAACTCACTTGAAGCCCGACAAGGCTGTTCTGGTGGACAGACGCGTCCGTTCATATTTACAAATAGGTCTGGAATTATTTATTTCAACGCGTCTGAATGAAACACGGTTTGATTCGTACATAACCTTTGTTGGGCCCAAGGTCCGGTAATTGGATACCGCAGCGCTGGGGGGCGGGGTTGAAGGGGCCAAGAGTAGGCCGCTCCACCATATACAGTCACTTGTGATACAACAGCGGCCCCTGCTGGATATAAATGTACTTGCACCTGATTATGCTCCCGCTCGTTCATATTTGGAGAAAATGGGGCACAAGTAAATAATGCTCGCATTTTTAGTCCATGCGTACAACTATTTGAGAGATTTAAAAGCGTAAGAGGAAACTTGTACAATTTAACCTTATCGCAGTCCAGTGTGAAAGACTATGGCTGTGTTTGAATCAGCACACTTGCCTACTATTGAGTATGCAATTTGTATAAAACTTGTATGCAACTTCTATTCTGAGTAGTAGACAAGTGTGCTGATTCAGACAAGGCCTATATCAATCAGAGGGCAGGGGCGTTTGATTGGCACCTTGCTGCATGTGGACCCCAAGTGACCCAAAATGCCATTTCAATGGCTTCAACTGATAAAAGCTGTGGTAGAACATCAAATTAAATGCACTTGTTTAATATTGCATCTATAGTGTATTGCCTCTTGTATAATAAAGAAAAAAATTATTTATTGTGGTTGAATACCAATGCAATTAGATTAAAAGTAGTCTTTGTTATGCCATTTAAAGGTTCTGTTTTTCCTCACATCAATACTGTTGCTCCTGAATTTATCAAATAATTAGTCATTTTCAACTTCATTTTATTCAAATAAGTAATTAATTTTGGTGACCTTTGACCCTCCACACACTTCGTGCCACCGAAGTCTATCAATGGCTTTTATATCTTTAGTCACCACAAGCCTGGATAAAAGTGTTTTTGTTTATTTAGTTATGATATGTTGATTAATCACTAAACTTACACCCCACAATCCACAGGTAATTTATATTATATATAAGTTTGTCAACACTACCAGTAAAATGTGAAAAAAAGAGAAAACAACCAAAGAAAGGAAATCACTCAAGATTTTCTTTTTATAAAATGTTTTATTTTTTTATATGGAGGCTAAATTGAAATGTATCAGATTTACTGAATATTTTGCACTAGACATCGTCGCCTGCCTTTATCAGAGATACAAACCCAGTAACACTTTTAGGATCCCATATAAATTAAAATAAACAAGGTTGTTACATGTGAGCAATTATTGTTGACAATAGTAGGCATCTACATATTTACTGCAATACATCTGTGCATGGAACATGCTAGAATATAACTGCTCTAATATGGACAGTATAACGTTACCTTTTCATCAGTACACAGGGCATCATAACAAAATAAGCACCAGGATAGTCTGTTTCTGTACAGTTCGTAAATGTGCTTATACTGCAACCAAACGAAAAAAAAAAAAAAGTTTCAATATCGATGTTTTGTTTTCTTAAAATGTGTTCACTCTTTAAAAAAAAAAAAAAAAAACATGAAGCCAGCGAGGCAGGTTTAAGGACAAAGCAAACGATGTGACGGAAACAAAACAAACAAAAAAACGCTAAAAACAAACAAACAAAAAAAAAAGGGAAAGACATGTTCAAGTCATACAGACCCTTTTTTTTTAAGTCTCAAAAGGGTGAAATAGGATTATTCCTTCTTTGGAAAAAAATGCCTGTTTTTAACACGGAGACGGGGGCTGCTAAGCTAAGAAAGGGGGGGGTTCTGCGCCCGAAAACCGAGCAGCAGCCCGTAGGACCCGTCCTCCAGCCGCCGAATCTCGTCCTCCGCAGCCCTCGTACTGAACTGAGGTCAAAGCTTGCTTCTCATTGTCAGGATTGAGGAAGAGCGCCCTCCTCCAATCCGCTTGAACCATTTGGCATTTAGCACCCCACGCTATAACTTTAATGTAACCGGAACGATGCGGTCGCGGACTGAGCAGGAATAAAGATTGATCGGAAGTCGATAAATGATTTTTTTGGTATTGGTTATTTAACAGGGGGGGTTTTTTTCAAGTGAAAAAGGCAGCGGAATCCAGAGAAAATTGCACAAAAAACACATCAGAAAAAATTCTGAAGCACTGAATCCTCGAAGGCACACAGCAGGATCAAAGCAAGAGGAGAGTGACAGGGACACACACACACACACACACGCACACACACACACACACCACGCACGCACACACACACACACACACACACACACGCACGCACACACACGCACACTTACATACACACACACACAAACACACACACGCACGCACACACACACACGCACACACACACACTCTCTCTCTCACGCAGACACACACACACACACGCACACATCATGCACACACACTTACTGTACATACACATACCCACACAGGCATGCGTACACACACACACAAAACACAAACACATACTCACACACATACACATGCACACACACAGATCTCCTTGCAGCTTGGTCAGACTCAGGATGGGTCGGGCTGGGGTTAGGACTGATGCCTTGTGCCAAACACTTTCAGCCACAGGGTAACCAGTTTAAAAAAATACAATATTAACAAAAATAAAAAATAAAATACAGTTTCATTACACATTTGCATTGTTTGCAAGTTACACATCTAACTACACGTGTTTTAATGGATTTGCACAAATGACCTTTTTTTTTTTTAAAGAGAAAAAAAACAAAACAACTTTTACATTTTTTTCTAAGTTAAACAATAACTACATTATCAAAAGGCAAACAGTAGGTATATTGCAACGCTCTCCACTAAAAAACCTCTGTCATCTACGCATTCTCTCGCTCTCTCTCTCACACACGTTCTTTCTCTTTCTATATCTCTCTCTCTCTCTCTTTCTATCTCTGGGCTATGTAAGACTAAGGGGCAGCCCAGCAGGAATACTGTTCGTTTCCAGAGGCCAGAAAGCCCAGGCTAGCCAGTGTACGAGCCTTGCTGCTGGAGAGACAGGCATCCCTGGAACAGGGAGAGGTCTTTTTGGGGCGGGGTGGAGGCGACGCCCAAGGGAGGCTGCCGAAGGATTTCAGCCGGATCGAAGCCGTGGAGAGGGTTCAAGATCGACGTCACTGTTCGGTTAAGCCGTTAATGATTGGTCAGCCAGGTCACTTGAGCGTCACCCTCAACCCAGTTGCCATGGTTTCAGTCAGCGCTGGTTTCCCTGAAGCAAAGTACTGGCCGGCGCCAGCGATCCTACCCGAGCTTCCCCTTAAGGCCACAAACTGCACTGGCCCCTACAGGCCATCAGTGGAACTGCGGGCCAGTTCATTCGCAATAGATGTGGGTTAGAGACATGCAACTCCATTGGCTGTGTGCTGTAGGGCGTGGAGTGGGCACCAGCTCCACATTCAAGTATTTCATATTAATTTAATCGCTATTTCGCATTCGATTTGGATTTTACACGGCTGTACGTGAGGGGAGGGAAGAGGGAGTGAGGCGTTGCCGTCAGTCTCCAGGTTTCCACCGACTCCGCCCACCTTTGTTCTGACCGCACCCACATCCCCTCTAAACCCCGCCCCCCCCCCCCTCCCCCCAGCACTGGGCCTGCAGTTTCTAACCCCAAAGGAAGCAGTTGCATAATTCTAAAAAGCGAGACCAAGGCTGACTGAGGAAGATTGTGTCTCTCTTCTTCGTTAAAGTGCTAAGAGATGCCTGTTCACTGCGGGCCAGAGGAGGCCCGCCACAGCGGGGAAGCAACCTGCGCAGCCCCGCCCCCGTTGCCCTGGCAACGCCTCCAACGGGCGGGCTCAACAGCGGGGGCGAGAATCGGCCTGATTAATCAGCGAATGTTGATATTTTGGACCCTAAATGTCTCAGCCAGAGGCGAAGGACAGAGGCTTTGTCATACGCAGACACACACACACGAACTCACGCCCACGCACGCACACACACACACACGCACACACGCACACACGAAAGCTTCTGTGCCGTGACAGCTGACAGCTACAGGAGAGACTCTTTAGCAATGAAGCCAAACACTATTGGCCCCTGGAGACATTTAGGGTGTGAAAATCTAATATAAGTCAGATCAGGAACACGACGCAATACGAGGCTGCCCATTTCCAACCGGTCACATTTCTGAGACTCGTTTAACAAAGCCAGCGGCTAAATCGCACACGAGGTGGACGCAGCACGTATATAAACACACGCTGGACTGGCGCCACGACGGATCACCTTCGCTCATATTGCACAGTTAGCGTGGCGCTGTCATGCAAAAGGCTGGGCAGAGCTGAACAGAGCGTCCGCACTTCACGTACTGGTTAAAATGCGTGTTTCTGAGTACAGCTGACCTTTTACTTTTCTTTTTCAACCCGAGGGGTTTTTTTTGTGTGCCGCTGGGGATCCGAGCAGCCTCTGTAGCACACCCGGTAGCGCACCGGAGCGGGTGTGCGTTTCTGGGCTTGCAACAGGAACGGCCCCGGGTGTCCACGGGCAGACGGCGGCTCGCAGCCACGGACGTTCCGAAGATTCCTCAGCAGCACTACCTTCGTGTTAGCTAGGTACCGGTCTCAGAAATAGCAATTGGTTAGGAGGGGGGGGGGGGGGGTGTCAGGCTTGCTGCTGCAGGTTGCTAGGCGATGCCGACCACGCCCTCTGGACCCTCCGCAGAGGGGGAGCCTTCATCTGGAGTTCTCTAGAAGTTTCTCTCGCTCAAGGTCACACATGCACATAAGAGGTTTTTCTCTTCTTTTCTCAAAACTGTTTGCAAGCCTTGGCTTGCCATCATTTTATATTAAAAAATAGTGCAATTCTTTTCAACATTTATATAAATAACTCTAAAATCGTGCTTTTTTTAAGTTTGATTTTCAGTTATATATATGTGTATGCATACATACGTGCACACACATATATACATATACATACAAATGCATAACGTATAACAATGTCAAACACGTTTGAGTTGGCACCCCGACAAACTGCCATTTCTTTTTTTTTCTAAACAAGAAGAAAACATTTTCCTTTTTTTTTCATCATCCTTTCTTTTACAAAAATACCCCTGCCCAGGCAAATCATCTCTCACCACACATATTGCAGATTATTTCTTTTCTCCAAATAAACAGTCTTTTTCCATAGAATTTGTGCAAATATTTCTCAGAAGTGAAGGTAACTAAGGACACAAAAACGGAACTTCGAGGGGCCAGGGCTCCACTCCGCCTGATCCGGACCGCGCGGTTCAGCCGGGGAACCGTGGTTACGGAGCCCCGGTCACGGCGACCGCACCTGTCAGATTCCGCCTCACACCTGCTGTGCCCGGAGCGGGCCGGCTTTCCTTCCCATCACACCTGCAACCGCTGGACTGTAACGAGCTCTTCTAAATGGGACACTTCTCTAGCGTACGGAGGGCTGATTTACCCATAAGGCCACATCGTGTCGGAACTAGCTGTGCACATTATGAAGAATAAATGTCCCATGTTCACACCCCCAGGACCTTTCCTAAGGCTTTCATCTTCTGTTGTGTGCTTTGTGAGTAATTCTCTCTCCACAAAGAGGCTACATTTCTTCATCTGGTGAAATGACTGACTGACAGACAGGTAAAATCAGTGGGGTCCTAGGCGCTGAGGGTGTGGACAGCTGGTCTCTGGGACTAAACCATTTAGGAAAAGGAGGGAGGGGGGGAGGAATCTGTCAAAAATAAGCCAAATAGGTTTGAGGGGGAAAAAATGATGGTAGAACTTAGACATGGCTTTAGCAGCCTTAACTGACCATGAAATCAGATATAACAGAAGGCAGTATACATTGGGGGGGGGGGGGGGTCTGAGTCGGCACACCCCTGATCTATGATACACCCCCCACTTATGACTTATGACAAACTAAGAGAGAACATGAAGCACTGAAGAGGAAGGCCGTGTCCGAATCAGCGCACTTGCCTACTACTGAGTACACTAGTTGTATGCAACTTGTGTACGACTTGTATACTCAATAGTAGGCAAGTGCGGTGAAACGGACATGGCCAAAGATCACAGGAGAGGAATTTACTCAGTGGATTCCAACATGGCCGACACAAAGCTGATGGATTCTGGGAGGGGGGTTGCAGGTGTGCTGACGTGTTCTAGGGGGGTCGCAGGTGTGCTCTGACAGGTGAGGTGACTCAATGGAGGAAACCGAGATCAGGAGGAGTGGCAATGCCCTGGGCCATAGTCCCGCTCGACACAAGAAATAAGCATCTGCACTTAAGAAAAGGAAGACCTGTTAATTCTAAAGACTTTTGAGCATTTCAAATCAAGGACAGGCAGGAATTAGCAGAGGACTCACAGGAAGTCCGGAGCTCAGGAACACAGAACGTTAAACACGGTGAGAAAGAAAGGAAACCACGTCCTGTGTTCGTTTCAGATTCTGTCAGTGTAGAAAACAAAGCTGTGAGCACTAAAGACGACAAATAACATGTAAATATTTATACAAAGTTTGAGGGTGGGGTTTTTTTTTTCGGGATTGGGAAGGGGCGTGGCCATTCTATCCCCTCCCCCTCCTTACCCTGACAAGTTCTGTGGAAGTGCGAAGGAGGGGAGTGGAGGGGTGGGGGGGTGGGGGGGGAGCGGGGTTTGGCAGTTTGTGGTGACATCAAACCTGCTGCGGCCGCTGCTTCTCCTTGGCCCGCGCGTGCCGGCACTCCGGCGCCCCCTGTGGCAGGGAGTGGTGCTGCAGGATGCCGTGCAGGAGCTGCGGGGGCCCCGGCTGGTGCCGGGAGGGCAGGGACGGGTGGTAGTAGTGGCCGATGACCTCGCTGTAGGCCGGCGGCGCCCCCCGCAGCCCGGCGGAGGCGCTGGTGTCGATCAGCTGGCTGTCGAACACGGTGCGGTTGGGCGGGGCGCGCACCGACTCGCGGTTCAGCTCCAGCTGCTGCTCGGGGTCCCGCAGCTGCAGGGCGCAGGGGCCCTGGTACGGGGGCGGCTCCTCCCCGTCCGACAGGGAGATGGTGGGGGGCAGGTCGATGATCGAGTGGGGCAGGTAGGGGTAGGTGGGCTGGAACCGGGGCAGACGTTCCCTCTGAAGGTAGGCGGGCGCTCGGTCCGGCGGCCTGGGGGTGTACACCTGCGGCTGAACACCGAGAGAGAGGACGTCCCGTCACGTACCTGAACACTAACGCACAGCATCACTCACAACACACTTACCTGCATACCTATGTACAGCACTGCTCGAAACACACTTACTTACCTGGATACCCTGTCCTCCTCACGATGAAGTCTTATGTTCTAACGGAGGGACGATTATAATGGGTTTAATTTAAGACATGAAAAGTGATGATGTCATTGAGCTAATCGAGCTAACTCCCCCCCCCCTTCTTATCATTAAAGTGAATGGAGTATTCGGGTGTCATAATACTTAACACACGAATAAAGGTTTGTTTTAGTCTCGTTTTAGTTTCATATGAACTGAATCCTTTCTCTGCAGTGGGAGGAAAGGGGAGGAGTTAGACCCAGTTGATGTCACCATTTGGGGGTGGGGCTTAGATCAAACTCACCTCATTCATCCCACTAGAGGTCCCAGGGCCATCTGAGGACCACAGACTCCCATCCTAAAGGGGGGGGGGGAGAGAGAGAGAGAGAGAGAAAGAGAGAGAGCAAGGGAGAGAGTAAGTATATGGCAAACAAGCGTAAAGTGTAATACACGCCATAACCACTAGATGTCTCTGTTCTCCATGATGAGAGACTCCGGGAGGAGCAGGTCTGGGGCAACTGGCTCTGCTCTGCCTCAATCATACGCTGTTCTGTGGCTGGGCTTTACTGGGACCCACACAGCCTTCAGCACAAAGAGGGAGGGGAGGAGGTCGAAAGAGGCCCTTCCCAGCATTCCAAACCCTCTCTTCAGACGGGACAGCAGACGGAGGAGAGGTCAGATCGGTAGCAGGAAGGCACTGTTTCGAACCGACATGTCTCCTGCCATGTCAACAGAACCAGGGCCTGAAATCAGACAGGCCCAATACTGCTCCCCCCCCCCCCCCCAACCATTTAAAACAATAATTGCTAGTGGTCACATCTGGGGCCTGTATCATGAAGCAGGATT
Source organism: Anguilla rostrata (assembly GCF_018555375.3). Classification (NCBI taxonomy): domain Eukaryota; kingdom Metazoa; phylum Chordata; class Actinopteri; order Anguilliformes; family Anguillidae; genus Anguilla; species Anguilla rostrata. The sequence continues at coordinate 8,219,498 of NC_057945.1, read as the reverse complement.
ACCGAGTTAGCTGGAGAAACTGCACTGAGTAAAAACCCAGAACCCTCCCAAATCTGGAACATGGACTGAAGTTAAAAGAGCTGTTCCAGGTTTTCACTCAGCGCAGTTATCCAGCTAGCTCAGCAGTCCTGCTTCGTGACACAGGCCCCCTGGTCTTGTTTCGGTCTGAATAACGCAGGCAGTCGGGCTGGCGGCTCGGTTCTCAAAGGTGTTCATTACTGATGTGTCAGAGCATAACTCCGGCGCTGCCGTCTGGAAGCGCAGCTCAGCATCGCGGGAGTTTTCCCGGAACCCCCCCCTCCCGCACACGCCCCCGTTTCCGCGGAAACCAGACGCCCGGCAGCGGCCCCGGAGTTTCGGCCTCGCGCGCCTCTGACTCATCGCCTCGGCGACGGCCTGGAGGGATATCTCGGGCCCCGCGTTTTAAAACGAGCCCGTCTCTCGCCCGCGTGAGTCACCGCCGATCCCGTCCCGGCGTGCCGCGACCCGCGCCCCGATCCGTCGCGCCGGCCCGCGCCTGCTGCCTGTCAGGCGTCCGCGGCGTTAGCGCAGCGCGCAGAGAGAGCGGCAAGCTACGCTAAAGGCTTCCCCGGTACGCTAATTTAATTCATTTAGCAGATGCAGTGAACGCACCTGAGGTACATGTGCAGCAGCGACACAGACCTGGCTAACGGCACACCCAGACCAGAGAGAGACACAGACCTGGCCAACAGCACACCCAGACCAGAGAGAGACACAGACCTGGCTAACAGCACACCCAGACCAGAGAGAGACACAGACCTGGCTAACAGCACACCCAGACCAGAGAGAGACACAGACCTGGCTAACAGCACACCCAGACCAGAGAGAGACACAGACCTGGCTAACAGCACACCCAGACCAGAGAGAGACACAGACCTGGCTAACAGCACACCCAGACCAGAGAGAGACACAGACCTGGCTAACAGCACACCCAGACCAGAGAGACACAGACCTGGCTAACAGCACACCCAGACCAGAGAGAGACACAGACCTGGATAACAGCACACCCAGACCAGAGAGAGACACAGACCTGGCTAACAGCACACCCAGACCAGAGAGAGACACAGACCTGGCTAACAGCACACCCAGACCAGAGAGAGACACAGACCTGGCTAACAGCACACCCCAGACCAGAGAGAGACACAGACCGGCTAACAGCACACCAGACCTAGAGAGACACAGACCTGGCTAACACACCAGACCAGAGAGAGACACAGACCTGGCCAACAACACACCCAGACCAGAGAGAGACACAGACCTGGCTAACAGCACACCCAGACCAGAGAGAGACACAGATCTGGCTAACAGCACAGCCAGACCAGAGAGAGACACAGACCTGGCTAACAGCATTGCTTTCAATACTGAGAACAACCATCAGTCCTGTTGGTTTGATAGCTCAGATGTTCTATGGTAGCATGGATGCGCAGTACTTACGGAGGCCTGGGGGAGGCGCTGTCGACGGGCTTGGCTGTGGCGAGAGGCCAGGGACCGGGCTGAAAGCCGGTAGTGGTTGAGCAGGCAGGTGATGACCACCACCATCACCATCATCACCACCACGATCAGCAGGATCTGCACAAACTCCAGCTGGGCTGTGGACACAACAAGGAGGAGTGGGGTTACAGTCAGCCACCTTACACACACATACACACAGTTACATACATACACACACACTTACACACATACACACAGTTACATACATACACATACACACACACTTACACACACACAAGCACATACATACACACACACTTACACACATACACACACACACACACACACACACACACACAGTTACATACATACACATACACACACACTTACACACACACACAAGCACATACATACACACACACTTACACACATACACACACACAAGCACACACACACACTTCCATACACACACATGCACACACACACACACACACACGCACATACACATGCGCACACGCACACTTACATACACACACACACATACACACTCACTTACACACACATGCACACACCTACAAAGACACGCACATACACACTTACACACACACACGCACATACACACACTTACACACACACATACTTACACTTACACACACACATATAATTGTAGTTATGCTCTAAAAAACACATACACACATATGCTTAGCCTTTTAGCATTCAGCATTTAGCAAACACTCTTATTTATACAGCAGTATGTTTTACTGAAGCAGTTCAGCTGAACTGCCCTGCTCAGGGGCAGTGCCCCACCCGGGAATCAAACATGCAACCTCCTAGTCACTGTTCCATAACCGTTCTGTTCCACTGCAGCCCACAGGGGCATGAGTCTGGCTTTGGGTCAGCGAGCGAGAAATAAAACAGGCCACGAAGGTGCTCCCTAACTGCACCGTGTGAAAAGGTCAGAGGAACGGGTCTGCCCCCCCTACACCCCCCACAACCCCCCACACACACCCTGCACCGCCCACAACCCCCCACCTTACCAGCCCAACAACAGCCAGGCCATCTCCATAAAAACACACTCTGTCAGCTGGCCTCCAAGACCACAGCCTACAAAACCACAGCCAAAAACTAGCCTACAAAAACCAGAGCCTACAACCAGCCTACAAAAACCACAGCCTACAACCAGCCTACAAAAACCACAGCCTACAACCAGCCTACAAAAACCACAGCCTACAACCAGCCTACAAAACCACAGCCTACAACCAGCCTACAAAAACCACAGCCTACAACCAGCCCATAAAACTACAACTCAAAACTAATTCCATCTAACTGAAAGAGCCCTACACTCCCCAACAAGCAAATAAACAAAAAAACACAGGGAAACAATCAAACTATAACAATGCTAAATGTAAAGACAACTGGCAAATTACGTCAGCTAGCATTAAAATAGCCTTTTTAATCAGGATACAGCCAGCTGGAGAGACCTGCTCGCTGCCCCCCTCCCTCTTCCCGAGGGATGTTGGGGGGGGGGGGCAGTCATTAGTCAGCTCTCAGTCTGGTCTGAAAGGCAGACAGGGCCGTAAACAGACACTTCCCCTCCGCGGAGCTCAGCTTCTGAGGACTCACCGCTACACTGCATGGCCAGAGGGCCAGGAACCGCTCTCCTGGAAGAGGCTGCACAGTCTTCTCATTCCAACAAGAGGCTCGCCCGCAGGAGAACACACGCGAGCGAGCGTGCACACACACTCTCCCGCACATATACACGCATGCACACACACACACACATTCACCCACTGCTGCTCAACAGGTCTGCAGCCAGGGTCCGTCTGGCAGACGGCTGACTGCTCTCTATCACCCACGACAACAGGGGGAGGGGCCTGGGGCCAAGGGGAGGGGCCAAGGAACATTGTGAGAAAGAGAATAGAGGCCCTAAAATCCACAGACAGATGAGAGAGAGATATACTCTTTTTCCCAACAGCCTAAGGATGAGTGACAAAGAAAAATTGTCTATAATATTAGGAGAAGGGCCTATAGCCCCTCAAGCAGCTAAATATGTAGCCACATGCCGCAAGATGAGGGACATAAAGTGAACACTCTCTGCATCAAATATTTATATTAAAAAAATGTATTATTTACAATTGTTATTTGTTGACCAAGTTAAAAAAGGTAACTTACTGTACCACAATTGTTCTTTTAAAATAAAAAAAAACTTATACTATTCTCATATTTGTTTATATTACGATATTATGTTCTTCACACCTGAAATGAATGTTGTTTTTGTTACATTCTGTGAACATGTTTATTATTCTTATTGTTGTTGATATTATTATTATTGTTATTGTTATTATTATTGCTATTATTATTGTTGTTGTTGCTGTTATTATTATCATAGTGTTGTGGGTCATACTTGTTGCATGTTGTATATGTGGTTTCCGTGTTTCTGTGTATTATGTGTTCCTTTGGCAATATAACTGCAGTTGTCCTGCCAATAAAGCAAATTTAAATTATATGAGAAAGGGAGAGAGAGAGAGACTTTGATGCCCCTTTAATAGAACACCATAGTCAAGTGAAACTAGAATAAAGACAAAAGGAGAGAGGGGAGACCAAACTCAGAAGCACCACAAGCCTAAGACTGAAGCAGTTCAGACTGATTTGTTTAAGTGGATAAAAGATAAAAAGGAAAGTTAGCGCTTGGTGCCTGTCAGCAAATAAAAGCTAAAAGCTAAAAGCATGGAACAGTTTCAGTTCTGCAACACAAATGACCCTGAGAATCGTACACAGGCCAGTTCCCAAGATTACCAAAATAAACCCCAGTTGCGCATGTGCATAATAAAACAAGCAGCTACCGTTATTGACGGTACTAAAATCCAGTGCGCGAGGGCATGCATGTACGTATGTATTTGCATATGCATGCATGTGTGTATGTATGTATGCATTATGAGCTGCCTGCTCTGTTATTCCATGATTTATCCATCTCTGACACCTGCACCTCTGCCATCTAACTGTAGTTTATAGATACACTTATTTGGGAGGTATGCACATAATAAAATCAATATCAAAATACAGTAAGCTATCAATTCAAAGGTCCAATGAGAGTTGTTCCACAAATTGTAACCATGGTACAAAATAGATCCATTTTTAGAAAACAGCTCTGCATGGCCATGCGTCTTATGTGCATTAAACGATGTTTTAGTTTCTTCACTTCATTAAATATTTCCGTACAATATTTTTCTGCCGAGAATATTTAATATCATATCAGAGTATTTAAGTAATTTCTACTGCAGTCCGTTTACATATAGGAGATGTTTTGAAGCTCTTTAGGGAGGAAAAATAAACTCTAATGGAATTCGCTTTTGAAACACGAGCAAAGGAAGTTGTTCATCTACGATCGATATCTGGCCAGCTACGCTGAAAGTTTAATTATCAGAACCTTTTTATTTTAAACATTCGCTGCAAGGTTTAAAATGAACTATTTGTCGAAAGCATCAACTGGACAAAAAATGTCGACGTAGACAATTCCTCCCTCCCCGACTGAACATGAAAGTTCCTCCCTGAATTTCCAGTAAATCTCGCTGAATATAATTCCCCGTGAAAACACTGGAGAAAAACAGAGGACACACGCACTGTGCTCACCGAAAAAGGGAATCAATAGCTAATCTTCGGCTGCGACAAGATACAAACACGAATTCGTTTACCATATGTTTCTATCTTCACGAACAAATTCTTAAAAGAACGCAATGGTCGTTAAATAATGACTACGGCAACTAAAACGAAACGAAAATGTCAGTAAGGCTAGCGTCGATGCGAATCAACACCTCTTGATATCCAGTTGCTTAAAAAAAGATCAAAGCATTCTTTAATAGGAACATTAAGCACGTCATAATGAACACTGCAGTATGTACACACAGGGGAAGAACTATTCACAATGTCTCATAATTTGTTTATAAAGTATTTTATTTGGAAAGCGTCGTTGCCTTCAGGAAAGTTACCCAGCTGACAGGAAGCTGTCGAGTCATTGGAACGCAGCCAGACCGCAGTACGCCAGTCGCTCCCCAGACAGCGCAGCTGGCCTACAAAGACCGGCCCGTACGGAGAAGGCTGGGGTCACGGGAGATTCCAGTCAAAGGGAAGTCAGCGAAAACCCAGCCCCCACCCCCGTCACCAGCCTCGGCCCCCCTCCGTCCGCCCGCCCCGCCCCGCCCCGCCAGTCTGGGACACTGACTGTCAGTACTCAGCCAGACAGGGCGGGTGTGTGTGCGTGCGAGTTAGCGGAACGCTCTATATTTCCCCCGCTGGTGTGGTAGGGAGTGGCACGACAGCCGGGCCGGAGGGTGTAGAGACGGCATATATCAGTGTGTAAAACTGTCAGCTGGGTTAGACGTGCATTTCCATGACAATAGCAGAAGCAAGCGGCGCTGGGCAGACGGAGCAGCACAGGGCAAAATACTGAGAGACAACAAGGAACAAAGCTCTCTCTCTTTTTCAGACGCAATGCGCCCCAAGTGTGGGAACTTTGGGAGACACCGAAATAAAAGGGTTAAGTATACTATCAGAGTGGTGACGGGAGGGTTCTTAATATTTACGGTTTGCATATTTAAATCAGAAAGAGCACTCTGCTATAAATTGTTGTCAGCGGAGATAAAAACCCAATTCATAGAGGGGGAAATGAGCTGGGGGTGGAATGTTCCAGAATTTAGCACAGATTCGAACTTTTCATGGCGTCTGCGCGCGTTTGTCGCAAAGTGAGTATCGCATAAGCAGAAATGAAGAAACACTCGCGCGCACGTACAATACGATTTCATCAACCAAACTTAATTAAAATTATTGCAGCCAAAACAAAAGGACCCAGTTTTTTTTGTTCCCAGGTGGAAAGAGATGAATATGATAATATAAGCCGCAGATCCAGACAGCTGCTCTCATCAGACAGGCTACATCAGCGACATGAAAGCGAAGGGGGCAATTTAGACAAACAAAACCAGAACCGTCGCTCTTGAGAGACACTTCTCTGTTTTTCTCTCTCAACGGCAACTGCGCCGTCTCCAAAACAGTCCTCACACACATTTTGATTCACTATGAGTCTACGGTTAAGCTCTCAGATCTGAAAGCTTACTAGGCCTACTCAATGCCCATGTCCGTACAAATCATAGTTTCACTCAGATTGTAAAATACGTCGATCTGTACATTTACACCAGTAATTCAAAGCCGCTATTCAGGGATATAAAAAGCAGCGCATTCTCCAGACTGAAAGAGAGGTCATGAGGTCTAAAAGACAGCCGTGCTCAGCCGCTGTTTTGCTTTGTTTCTGAGACCTGCAATTTGCGATCCCCTCACAACGAGTGTATGTACAAGCCTCAGACTCCCACGCACACGCATGCACACAGACACACGCAGACAGGTACACATACACATGCACACATGTATATAGTCACACAATGTACACAGTCGCACGCGGACGCGCGCACGCACACACACACACACACACACACACACACACAAGGAGGGGTGCAGTGATTGGCTGTGTGCGGCCAGCTCTGGGGGTACAGCAGCAGGATCCTGTCAGCGAGCAGGAGGTACGGAGCTCCTGCTGAGGGCCGTGGCACAGACTCACAGAGCAGTCACACTCAGCAGATGAGCTCCCCGCCCACACAGGGTGTCTGAGGCCCATCCTGCTCTGAGCCAACCCCAGCGCGCTGTGCTGGGGTCAGGTAGCGGCTCCAGCTAACTGGCTCACGCAGTGCAATTTTAAGCAGGGGACCCAGGATCGTACACCTGTGGCGCCAACTGCATTCTGCCAGCGTTCTGCTGGAGAGGGGACAGAAAGACCACGTCTGATTCCTCTGCTCTGTGAACTGTCCCAAAGTGTGGGGTTCTACCACCATATCCCATACTGCACCAGGGTTCTACAGCCCTATCCCATACTGCACCACGGTTCTACAGCCCTATCCCACACTGCACCACGGTTCTACAGCCCTATCCCACACTGCACCACGGTTCTACAGCCCTATCCCATACTGCACCACGGTTCTACAGCCCTATCCCACACTGCACCAGGGTTCTACAGCCTGCTGCTCCAGGGTAAGGTGACACAGACCTGGCTAACAGCACACCCAGACCTGAGAGAGACACAGACCTGGCTAACAGCACACCCAGACCTGAGAGAGACACAGACCTGGCTAACAGCACACCCAGACCAGAGAGAGACTCAGACCTGGCCAACAGCGCACCCAGACCAGAGAGAGACACAGACCTGGCCAACAGCACACCCAGACCAGAGAGAGACTCAGACCTGGCCAACAGCACACCCAGACCAGAGAGAGACACAGACCTGGCCAACAGCACACCCAGACCAGAGAGAGACACAGACCTGGCCAACAGCACACCCAGACCAGAGAGAGACTCAGACCTGGCCAACAGCACACCCAGACCAGAGAGAGACTCAGACCTGGCTAACAGCACACCCAGACCAGAGAGAGGCACAGACCTGGCTAACAGCACACCCAGACCAGAGAGAGACTCAGACCTGGCCAACAGCACACCCAGACCAGAGAGAGACACAGACCTGGCTAACAGCACACCCAGACCAGAGAGAGACACAGACCTGGCTAACAGCACACCCAGACCAGAGAGAGACTCAGACCTGGCCAACAGCACACCCAGACCAGAGAGAGTACAAATGAAAGTAACACTGCCCCCCAGAGCCCTGATTGAGTAAATGGAGTCTTCCCTTTGAGCCCTGGGGTGAGTAGCGTAAGACCCGTCTGTCTGAAGCGTATGAAAATTCCGCCTGTTATCCGCCGAGGGGCGGAGCTCACCGTGGGACCCCGCCCCTCTCAGAGAGCTCCCGTTCCCTGGCCTGGTTCACCAACCGTCGGGGCGGATCCCAAAACACCCCCCACCCCCAGTCCCTCAGCCGTCAGCCGCAACAAACGGTCTCCCTGTCCCTCAGCCGCCACCGTGGCAACAAGCACGCTCCCTGTCCCTCAGCTGTCACCGTGGCAACAAGCACGCTCCCTGTCCCTCAGCCGTCACCGCGGCAACAAACAAGCTCCCTGTCCCTCAGCCGTCACCACGGCAACAAACACGCTCTCTGTCACCTGCAGTTCTCCGTGTCTGGATGAGTGTCTCCCAGCGTTCCTGTTTATAGGGAGAGTGCACCGTGTACGTTTCCAAAATTTCACAGGCCAGAGGAGAGAAGAGAGGCCTGCACCCCATAATAAACACTCCCTGTGGACTCTTACCTACAGACAGGGGCACTGACTCACAGACAGGGGCACTGATCCACAGACCAGGGCACTGACCCACAGACAGGGGCACAGACTCAAAGACCGAGGCACTGATCCACAGACCGGGGCACTGACCCACAGACAGGGGCATTTATCCACAGACTCACAGACAAGAGCACAGACTGACCTACAGACAGGAGCACCGAAACACAGACAGGGGCACTGACCTATAGACAGGAGCACTGACCCACAGACTGGGGCACTGACCTACAGACAGGATCACTGACCTACAGATGGGGGCACAGACCCACAGACAGGGTACTGATCCACAGACAGCAGCACTGACCCACACGCAGGAGCACTGACCCACATACAGCACTGACCCACAGACACACAAACTTCAACCCATCAGCTCTGCACTGTGGACAAACAAGGACCAATCCCACAGCAGAAGAATTCAGACATGATTGCAAAACAGTACTGGTGTAAACACAGGACTTCATGACCTTAGTGTCTCAGCACTGAGCTTCAGCACTAGGGCCTAGAACTTTCCGCCCGCACATTCAGGAAAAAAACACCACCAGGGTCAGGACGTCTTCCTACCAGAAGAGTCAGAGATAAAACGCAAAGAAACAAAAGCAGTTGGGAGCACACAGATGTCTTTGCAGCTGCAGTTCTGGAGTTCGAACGCAGGAGCGCGAGCCTTCTCACCCCGCCACAGTCACATACACAGCCTCTCAGGGCTGGAGCGCGATGGCCTCGTTATAAACAGCCCAGGCCGACGCTCTCCGTCGCTGGGGAACTCGCCCTACCTGTCGCCGGCGTTCGCAGACAGACTCAACACGGCCGCAGACAAAACAGCGTCTGCGCGAGCGGCGACCGCAGCCAAACTGGAAAAACAGCCCCGTCCGTCCCGGCCAGGAACGCCGGGTTCGGTTATGGCTGCGACGGGAACAACAAAAAAACCCCACCGAACGGAGACGGGGGGGGGGGGGAGCCTGGGAAAACGGCGGCTTCGCTGAGTGATGTGGTGAGCGGCGCGCTCGAGGGGGGGGGGGTGGGGGAGGGGGTTGAAAACAGGCCGGAGAGGAGGCAAGCGCTATCCCAGAGGGCCGAGCGTGGGCAGAAATCACGCTGGCGTGACAAAGACAGTCCGTTGGTACAACGCTGCAGGGTTCTTGGCATTTTAGCGGTACACTGACTGCATATATGGAGCACACATTTGAGTTATGCACCCCTGCAGGTGACTGAAGAGTAACCCCGAAATAACCTTCCGTGCTGCTTGCATGGCTAATGCCCCCCTCTCCAGATCATGGGCTGAACCCCACACAAATGGAGATCCCCGCTGTCTGTAGGGGTTGCCCTCATCACAACACAAACCGCACAGGGCAACCCTCACAACACAAACCACACAGGGCAACCCTCACAACACAAACCGCACAGGGCAACCCTCACAACACAAACCGCACAGGGCAACCCTCACAACACAAACCACACAGGGCAACCCTCACAACACAACGCACAGGCAACCTCCAACACAACGCAGGGCAACCCTCACAACACAAACTGCACAGGGCAACCCTCACAACACAAACCGCACAGGGCAACCCTCACAACAAAACAAACCACACAGGGCAACCCTCACAACACAAGCACAAACCACACAGGGCAACCCTCACAACATAAACCGCACAGGGCAACCCTCACAACACAAACCGCACAGGGCAACCCTCGCAACACAAACCGCACAGGGCAACCCTCAACACAACCACAGAACTCAACAACGCAGGGCAACCCTCAAACACATAGGGAACTCACACAAGCAAACACAAGGCATCACAACATAAACCCAGGAACCCGCCAACACCCACAGGCAACCCGCAACAAACCACAGGGCAACTCCACCACCGCCGGCACCTCCAACACAACGCAGGGCCACAACAGAACTGTCAAGGTACCTCAAACACAGACAGGTGCAACCTCAACAACACAGGGACTACACCAAGCTAAACCAAAGTGGCAACCTCAACATAACGCACGGAACTACAACACAATGCACAGGACCCAATGTGCAATAGGAAAGTCGCACCACCACCATCACAGCAACGCCCTCACCGTCTGGAATGATGTGTCAGTATGGTGTGTGGCTGGATCTACTCCCCATGCAGGAGGGAGACTCCAGACAGACCCCCCCCTCCCCCAGAGCAGCCTTCTCCCATCAGATTCCACACACACGCACTTAGAACACTCTTATGCATGTACGCACCTCACGTGTAATACAGGCTTTACCGTGTATACCAATGTGTCAGAGCAGCCAACGGCTCCAAGCTCTGACCGTAGTCCATATAGGTTATTTGGGAGGCGTCATGTGTACCCCTCCCACATGATGGCTTGCAGCTGTGGACGGAGCTGACGGGGCCCGGCCGAAATTCAGCGGAAGGGAGACTTCTCCTCCCAATCCCCCCCCCTCCCCCTCCTTACCTTTTATTTCCCTGGATTACCGCCCCGAGCTCCCCGTGCCTCAGCTCTGACTCAAGGCGAAGGAATCAAAGCCCAAAACCCCCCAAAAAAACACGCAGAGCGCGGGGGAAAAGCGCGAGACGGAATCTGAACCAGGCCGCGTGAAGAGAAAAAAACAAAAAAACACGAGCGCCGTTCCCATGGCAGCGAGACTAAAACAACACGAGCCGAGCGCATCTGAACAGGAAACGAACGCCGCGGTCCGACGTCGTGCCGCTTTTCAGCCTCGCCGCTCAGCCGCGGCCCGCCCGGCGGCCCTCCGGAGACGTTCACCGCAAGCCCGCGTTTATTCCTGCGCAAGCCGTCGCCGCTAGCGCCTACCTAGCACGCTATTCTAACACAGGAAAGTAGTTTCCTAACTCGGGGGGCCACGACTTAGCATTGAATGTAGCTGTGGCAGAGTCGATTCTGATATCAGATATTCTGTGCAGTTATGCTGACTAAGGACACCTATTACATTGGTTGGAACTCAACTTACGTTTCCCCAAATAAAGGAATTAATCAATTTTTTCATTGCTGAAAAAAAGGCAGAAAATTAGACTGGACCGTTGGTGAAGAGTAAAACTGATTAAAAAAATGTGGTTTAAATGAACAATGACTGGGCTGTTTTTTTTTCCCCAAGTGCCTTCTGAAGGGTGTTTTATGCAAATGTATTTACTTTGGTGGGGGGGTGGGTGGGGGGTTGCATGTCTGAGGGTGACGGTCCCAGCTGTTCCCCATTGTAGAGGGGGAGGGCAGACCCTCTCCCTCTCCCAGTCAGCGAGTCCTGGGAGAATTCGGGGGACCCCTCCTTTTGCGGGTCCCTGTGCACATTGGTATTCGGCATATTGTCTGCCCCCTGCCCCCAGACCCCGAGTCGGCAGTCAGTCTAGACGAGGGCAACAATAGCCACTCCCCCGGGTCCCCAGGGTGGGGTCCGACGGACGTGCGCAGACCCACCCTCTCCACTGACGGCCCCCTCCTGCCCTCTCTCTATCTCTCTCTCTATATATCTCTCTCTTTCTCTCTGTCACTGTCTTTCTCAGTCACTCTCACTCTCTCAGTCTCTCTCTCTCTGTCTCTGTCTCCCCCTCTCTCCCTCTCTCCCTCTCTCTTTCTCTCTCTCTGTCTCACTCTGTCTGTCTCTCTCTCTCTCTCTCACTCTGTCAATTTCAATTTCTATTTAAGTTGCTTTATTGGCATGAAATACAGACATACTTATTGCCAAAGCATACATATATAATATGTAAAATAATAATAATATTAAAATAATAATGGTAAATGTAACAATATATACAAATAACAGCATTGACAGCAACAGGAGTAAATCAATAAATATGTACAATGTTTATATGGGGTGGGTGGTCACTCACTGTCCCTCAGGTTATGGCAGGCTGAAATGAACTGTGCCGCAATTGTGGCTGTTGATCCTTCCCCTAAAAGAATTGCACATTTTTCTTCTTTTGATTTGTAATTAAAATTATTTATAATTTGGGATAATTTTTGGAAATATTTTTTTCTAATTTGTAAATATTTTGTGCAAGTAAGGAGGAAGTGCATCTCTGTCTCTCTCTCTCACTCTGTCTCTCTCTCAGTCTCTCTCACTCTCTCAGTCTCTCTCTCTCTCTCTCCCTCTCTCTCTCTCTGTAGCGACTCTTAGGCCCACGCAGATTGAGCAGGAGCCAGCCCTCCTAACAGAAACGCGGCGTCGGTCCGCGGGGCCGAGCGCAGACGGCGCTGTCCCTCTCGCGGGCGCTGAGACGGGGGAGCGGAGGAGCCGCCGCTTTCGCCAGGTTACCCGGGTTACGGAAACGCGGCCCTTCGCCGGGGCGGGGCGCGGACGCTAACGCCGCGTCTCTAAACGCGAGCTGCGCGTGACTCACGTGAAAGCGCGCCGAAGCCCGGGTACGAGCCGTCTTAACCTGGACGGCCCGCTCCGCCCCCAGCTCCATCCGCCGCGCTGACAGAGCACCTGCGCGGCGGGATAACGACATAAACGCAGATCCGCGCGGGGTCCGCGAGTGGGAAAGACAGCGTCCGCACCGCATCCCGAAACCCACATCGGAAACCCTTTCTCCGAGAACTCACGGGCGCTCGTTCGACAAAAGCCAAACGAAAGCCAAACGAAAGCCGACCGAAACCCAGGCGGGAGCGAACGAATCCAGCCAAAAGCCAATCTGAGTGTGAGGCTGGCGTAAAAAACAGCGCACTTCGGTTATGAAAACAGAGCGCAAGGGGCAGATTTTGCCGAAAGTGTATTCGCCCTCTCGGCAAAGCAAAGCAGCCGGAGCCGCTGTCCTTGACCCCCCCCCCCCCCACGTTCGATTCGACGTTTCGTTCGGGTTTCGAACCGAAGCGTCCCGAAAAAGCGAAACAAAACGCCCACTTCGCCCGCGGTTCTTCGTTTCGGCTGCAAAGGTCTGGCCTTGTCCGCGGACTCCTTCTCGCGGACGCAAATGGAGAAGCGCGGCGCCCTCGAGAAAAGCACTCATTTGGGCGCTTTTCAAAATCTCGCGCGTGACGTTTCCACTGTGGCGCTAACGCTCACGATAAATGCGACCTCCTCCGCACACCCGCAAACAAAACAAACAAAAAAAAACTTTGTAGACGGAACATCAAAAAAATCGAAATGGAGGTGACGTATGCTGATTATCAGCCCTGTGCACTTACGCAGGTCACCTTAACGAGTCACAGACCGAGCTGTCCGGGCTCTCCAACGGCCATGAACACGATCACCTCGTCACTTTCAAAGTGATGTCTTCGGGATAAAAACACCCGCCTTTGGAAGGCTCATAGGTAAGATAGTGAATCTGAAGGAAAGATACAAAAACGAAAAACCAGGAGTTCTCAGCAAGCCAGGGACGAAGTTGAAGAAGGCAAAGTTTAGGAAAGGGATACAAAGAAATACTGAAAGGTTTATGCACCCCAGGGAGCAACCAGGTCCTCTGTAATCCAGCTGAAGAAGCTGCGTCGTACAGACCCTGCCTGGACCCAGCCATCGCCCCAAAATCCAAAATCATAAAAAGGAAATACAAGCCATGGACGTGACTGTGATGACAGTGTGGCTAAAAGCCAAAATGCCCCTCTCACATGCATGGAAATATGAGGCAGAAACCACAGGTCGTCACAGGCAGCCAGACAGACCTAGCCACCAGCCAGCACAGGCTCAACCAGCCAGCAGGGCCAGACCCAGCAGCAGGCCAGACCCAGGCAGCCCAGCAGCCACAGGCCAGACCAACCACCAGACCACCCCAGCAGCCAGCCACCACGGGCAGACCCAGCACCAGCCAGACCGACCAGCCAGACCCCAGGCCAGACCCAGGCCAGCACAGGTCCAGACCAGGCAGACCAGGCAGACCGGTGGTACAGAGTGTGATCATCTCACGGCCCCTGGGAGAGGCCGCTAAGCCCAGCGCTGATTACGAGACAGAGGTGCAGGCGGTCATCAGCCGACCGTGACTCACCTTCCAGGAAAAAGCGTGCGGTGTCACCACAGGGCTGTTTCCTGGGGGTACGGTTCTCGTAAAGGGGGAGGGAGGCTCACTCACGGCTATGCGTACGGGCGGCAGCGTAGTGTGACGGCTAAGGAGGCGGTCTTGTAACCTAAAGGTCGCAGGTGCGGTTTCCCGGGTAAGGGCACTGCCGTTGTACCCTTGAGCAAGGTGCTTAACCTGCATTGCTCCAGAATATATCCAGCTGTATAACTGGATACAATGTAAGTCGCTCTGGATAAGAGCGTCTGCTAAATGCCTGTAATGTAATGTCTATAATAATAACAGTAATAATTGTTATTATCATCACCATTACTGTTACTATTGTAATTATTATTATTATTACCCTCCCGAGTGGTCAGAGGAACATTAACATTCACTTTCACACACTGTATTGTAGTGGGAAAGATTGGTTCCCAAAAAAATAAGAAAAAGCCATTTGGCGAAGGAGCAAAAACACAGACAAAACATTAATTAAAATCTGTCCCAAGGGGGGCGGGGGCCTTGGCTTTTCGGCAAAGGGGACAGTCTGACTTAAAGGCAGACAACAATCGGCAGTCTGATGAGATGGTGGTGTGTCTGACAGACGGGGGGGTAGAGTTAAACGGGAGGAACAAAGCTTTCCCCGCACCCCGCACCCCCCCCCCCGACCCACCCAGCCGCGCCGACAATGAGCCACCTCCCTTTGACCCCCCCCAACCCCCCCGACCTTTAACCCCTGACCTTCGGCGCTCACACGCAGCAGAGTCGCTGGGAAAACCTCGCCGACCCCCACCGCCCCGCAGACCCCGCGCAAAAGCGGGTTTCTCATGCAAAAAACTTTATTTGCATACATCTGAATTCTTAAGACAATGGAGGTGGTGCGGGACGTGACTTTGGTCGTAGCTGCTGCCTGTATGTGTGCCCCTCTCGCCAGACAATGGCCACCCCCCCGCCCGTCCGTCCCCCCCACCCCAGACAGACAGAAATATGGCCTATTTAAACACACAGCCCAGTGTGTACGTACTCCTTCACCAAACCCCACAGCCATTTAAACGAATGAACAAAATGACAAACGGCTAACTGCTATGGAAACCTGAACTAAACCTTTCCGCTAAGAGAGAGCTTTAGTCAATGAATTAATAAAAAGGTTATGAATGATATTTGTCCTCCCGAAAGATGCTCATTAAAACTGCAAAAAATAAAAAATAAATAAAATGTTAAAAATTATAATAAAATAAATAAAAACTGCACGGGTTAAAAACCCAGACTGGGCCGGTCGGCACGAATCTCCCCGCCCCTCCCCCCAAACCCATGATCTGATATGCAGACACACAACAGACCCCCCACCCAACCCACCCCACCCCACCCCACCCCCACCCCCGACCACATCAGGGAAGAAACATTAACAGGGAACACATTTGAAATGATATTTCTGGAGCAGGGCTGAAAGTCGGTGTATGTTCTGTGTGCTGAGACAGAGGCTGGCAGGCTCGTGTTTGTTTTGATCTCTCAGTTTGGCGACTGGCTGCTTTCTCCTTCCTCTTCCTGTCTGTACACGCAGGCAGCTGCTACGGCTTCCTGTCTGTACTCCTCTAACATTCAATCAGCTGCTAGTGGCGCACACACACACACACACACACACATGTACGCACACACTAAACACACAATCCCCAGTTAGTAGAACTGCTCCCCAGTTACCAGCACTGATCCCCTGCCACAGAGCATACTGTATATTTTAAATGATCAGCTTTTACTTACAGCAGTACAACTGGGCGAGAGGGAGAACTAGCAGGTGACTGGAGCGAAACTGGGAGAGACGCAGAGCCGTTTCTGAGAACACGTTTGCAGCAGTAGGCTTTTTGGTCCACGTGCACTATTTCACAGGCAATGCATTACAAGTTCTCCATCTGCACTTTCCCCTCTGGGCTCCCAAAGTGCGAGCTATACGGCTCCAAGGAAGAAGTGCAAACACAACTTCCTGTGCGAAAGCTCGGTGCCTGAGTTTATCTTCAGGACGACGTGTAGCGCAGATATTTAGTTAATTCGCAGCCACAGCCGAAACAGGAATGTGAGGGAGATTTAGGAGGAAATTTTGACGGGGATTTGGTCGGGACACTCTGCACTTCCTGCTTGTTCCTGAAATTAACCTGTGCAAGAACTCAGTCCGAGGACAGACCGGACGGCTTTATCAGATTTTAAACAAAGCAAGCTCTTTCACCCTGATCTTCCCGGGTTTAGAACGTCTGCTGACAGCTCCGAGATCCAAGGAGTCAAATCTTCAGTCCACAGTCAGCCAGGACAAATCCACTCAAACAATTTGTTGTTATAAAACCCGCCATTAGCTGTTAGCTGTTGTTTCGATGTGGACCGTACATTCTGTGCTTCAGTTTTTTAAAAATTTAATCTGGATTGGACTGGTCTGGCTTGCTGTGGCAGTTTTTTCCCGATCTGGGTTTTAGTAAGCAGCTCCTAGACCTTCTCCCACTCTCCCAAGACTGAGAGGCTATGGCTCCACCCAAGTGTTACACACCGATTTCCACACTAAATATCTCCGGGAACTACTAGTATTTACTTTTATTACCGAACGTCGTCTCCTGCTATTAGCTGTCGAAAGCTCTAGATGTGTGTGTGCTTATGACACACCCAAGTACTGAGAATATTCCAGAAGAATCTCCCCTCTGTTTCTCAAGCATTAATTAATCGTGGCTGAGTCGCGAACAGTAGAGAGCCATCATAAAGGCAGCATTCGAAGGCAGGATTTTCACCTTTTTCGCAATTTTGTACACTTGTCCTTCATAGGCATGCCCCAAACCAAAGTCATCATAAATGCACCCTTCCTTAAGCTTCCTTATCTCTGTTAAATTTGAAGGCAGCATCCAGTGTATCCTTCACCGGGAAGGATATCCCATGCGTCTTTGCGACTACCTCAGGCTTCCCACTTTCGCTAAAATATTGGCGGCTGAAAACAGCGTAGAGCACAGCGAACTCGATAATTCACAGTAGTTATATTTTTAAAAATACATTTTAATTATGTAATACACTGGAAACATGTATGCAATGTTTTTAAGACTCAGTGAGCTTTCCATGAACTAGCCAGCGAACTTGCCAGTAATCACATTGCTTTTCTGTGACGTCATCCCGCCCTCGTTGCCTTTTTGTGGTTCCTTCCCCGTTAGGATGCCACCTTCGGAGGGAGCTCACTTCTAAGGAAGTAGGTCGGCGAGGCGGCGGCGTTTCGTTTGAGACACGGGCCTCCGTAGGCCTGAGATACAGGCTTGGCGTTTGCATGTTGAACCGGACTGCCACGTCGAGAAACGGCTAGGCCGCAGTTCGGGCCTACGCACACCTGTCAAAACGGCAAACGCGACCAAATGCAAAGTCAAACGGCAACGTAGCTCGTTAAGCCTCGGAAGAACAAGCGAACGGGCGAACGAACACGCTCCGGCCGCGGGGTTCGACGGCAAATCCGTACGGCCGCGCCAGGGGCCGGACTGCCCACAACGCAAAAAAAAAACAAACCCCGTCTCCTGGGAAGCCCACCTCCATCTGCCAAACACCAGAGTCAGCGCAGAGCATATGGAGAGAGAGAGAGAGAGAGGGATAGGGAGAGAGAGAGAGAGAGAGGGAGAGAGAAGGGGAGAGATGGAGAGAGAGAGAGAGAGGGAGAGGGAGAGAGAGAGAGAGAGAGAGAGAGAGAGAGGGAGAGGGAGAGAGAGAGGGAAGAAGAGGGAAAGAGAGAGGAGAGAGGGAGAGAGAAGGGGAGAGGTGGAGAGGGAGAGAGAGAGAGGGAGAGGGAGAGAGAAGGGGAGAGGTGGAGAGAGACAGAGAGAGAGGGAGAGGGAGAGAGAGAGAAGAAGAGGGAAAGAGAGAGGAGAGAGGGAGAGAGTGCAAGCAAGCCACATCCAAATACCCTGCTTCTGTAACACGCAGTGTTGGGCAGTGTTGGGCAGGCCCAGGAGAGTCTGGGTAAAATGCCCGCTCAGGGATGCTTTTCCTGATTGATCACTAAACTGATTTTCAGACCCTAAATGCCTCTGGGGGCCACTAGCTTCTGGCTTTAATGCGGAAGCCCCGCTATCAGCCGTCAGAGAGCGTAGAAGCCTGCGATGGGCGTGTGCTTATGACACGCCCACGGCCTCTGTGTCAGAGGCATTTACGGTCTAACAATCAACATCGCCTGATTATTCAGGAAATGGACTGTCCAGGAGTGACTGTGAGTCAGGAGGACCAGACCCTCAAAGCCTGGGGAGAGCAGGGAGCTCGCTGGAGGACACAATGGGGACTCACTGGGGGACTCACTGGGGGACACAATGGGGACTCACTGGGGGACTCACTGGGGGACTCACTGGGGGACTCACTGGGGACTCACTGGGGACTCACTGGGGGACTCACTGGGGGACTCACTGGGAACTCACTGGGAACTCACTGGGGGACTCACTGGGGGACTCACAGGGACCTCACTGGGGGACTCACTGGGGGACTCACTGGGGGACTCTCAGGCAGATTTTCTGGGGGGCTCACAAGTCACAGAAAGGGCAGGACTCAGGAGGTAAAGAGGACTACACTGAGTCACAGACAGGGCAGGACTCAGGAGTTAAAGAGGACTACACAGAGTCACAGACAGGGTAGGACTCAGGAGTTAAAGAGGACTACACAGAGTCACAGACAGGGTAGGACTCAGGAGGTAAAGAGGACTACACAGAGTCACAGACAGGGCAGGACTCAGGAGGTAAAGAGGACTACACAGAGTCACAAACAGGGCAGGACTCAGGAGGTAAAGAGGACTACACAGAGTCACAGACAAGGCAGGACTCAGGAGTTAAAGAGGACTACACAGAGTCACAGACAGGGCAGGACTCAGGAGGAAAGAGGAACAAAGGTCACAAACAGGGCAGGACTCAGGAGGTAAAGAGGACTACACAGAGTCACAGACAAGGCAGGACTCAGGAGTTAAAGAGGACTACACAGAGTCACAGACAGGGCAGGACTCAGGGGTTAAAGAGGACTACACTGAGTCACATTCTGACAGTCTGAAGATGAGGGTTTGCAGCTCAGAGACACAGGAGGAAACTAAAGGCTACAAACACAAGAGCGCGGCTCCTGTACACATTTCTCTTCTCAGTTTTTATCCAGAACATTCTGTCAACAAAAAAAGTTTCAAAACAATCACAGGCAATCTCGGGGCATTGTTTGGAACGATCACAGACAGTAGATAGCACATCAAAGACAAATCTTTGTCAGGGCTCTCCACCCTTAACACGCTCTGGCCCATGTCCATCTGTCTGTACAGTAACACACTCTGGCCCATGTCCGTCTGTCTGTACAGCAACACGCTCTGGGCCATGTCCGTCTGTCTGTACAGTAACACGCTCTGGCCCATGTCCGTCTGTCTGTACAGTAACACGCTCTGGCCCATGTCCGTCTGTCTGTACAGTAACACACTCTGGCCCATGTCCGTCTGTCTGTACAGTAACACACTCTACACCATGTCCGTCTGTCTGTACAGTAACACGCTCTACACCATGTCCGTCTGTCTGTACAGTAACACGCTCTACACCATGTCCGTCTGTCTGTAGAATAACACACTCTGGCCCATGTCCGTCTGTCTGTAGAGTAACACACTCTGGCCCATGTCCGTCTGTCTGTAGAGTAACACACTCTGGGCCATGTCCGTCTGTCTGTACAGTAACACACTCCGCGTCCATCCCTCCCTGTGCCCGTTGCTGCGTCCCCTCCCCCCGCAGGGCCCGGAGAAGGGGGCCGGGTGTGGGAGAGCAGCACAGAGAGCCCCGTACACAGTGCTACCGGGGGGAAGCTCCGCCGCGGTAATCCTCAGCCAGAGAGCGGCAGCCTTAACATTTTGAACGGCGTCCAAGCGGGGGCTGCCAGGTCCCCCGCGCGCTGCTAAATAAAGTCCGGGCTCGCACGCGGGCCCCGCGGAACAGCTGCTGCCGCGCGGCGGGCCGGCCGCCGGAGCCTACGCGGTTAGCGCGCCGGTACGCGAACGCGGAAAAGAGAGAACCAAAATGGAGGATGTTAAAACGGAGGGCCGCAGGCTGGGACTGCCAGGGCTTCTGAGGCTCCAGCAGTGCTTATCACACGCATACACACAGACACACACACACACAGAAACACATACACATGCTAACACTCCTCTGCACATGCTAACACTCCTCTGCACACTCTAACACTCCTCTGCACATGCTAACACTCTTCTGCACACTCTAACACTCCTCTGCACATGCTAACACTCCTCTGCACAGGCTAACACTCCTCTGCACACGCTAACACTCCTCTGCACACTCTAACACTCCTCTGCACACTCTAACACTCCTCTGCACATGCTAACACTCCTCTGCACATGCTAACACTCCCCTGCGCACTCTAACACTCCTCTGCGCACTCTAACACTCCTCTGCGCACGCTAACACTCCTCTGCACACTCTAACACTCCTCTGCACACTCTAACACTCCGTCTGCACATGCTAACACTCCTCTGCACATGCTAACACTCCCCTGCACACGCTAACACTCCTCTGCACACGCTAACACTCCTCTGCACACGCTAACACTCCTCTGCACACTCTAACACTCCTCTGCACACGCTAACACTCCTCTGCACACTCTAACACTCCTCTGCACACTCTAACACTCCTCTGCACACTCTAACACTCCTCTGCACACGCTAACACTCCTCTGCACACGCTAACACTCCTCTGCACACGCTAACACTCCCCTGCACACTCTAACACTCCTCTGCACACGCTAACACTCCTCTGCACATGCTAACACTCCTCTGCACACTCTAACACTCCTCTGCACACGCTAACACTCCTCTGCACACGCTAACACTCCTCTGCACACTCTAACACTCCTCTGCACACTCTAACACTCCTCTGCACACGCTAACACTCCTCTGCACACGCTAACACTCCTCTGCACACTCTAACACTCCTCTGCACATGCTAACACTCCTCTGCACACGCTAACACTCCTCTGCACACTCTAACACTCCTCTGCGCACACTAACACTCCTCTGCACACTCTAACACTCCTCTGCACACTCTAACACTCCTCTGCACACGCTAACACTCCTCTGCACACTATAACACTCCTTTGCACACACTAACACTCCTCTGCACACGCTAACACTCCTCTGCGCACTCTAACACTCCTCTGCACACTCTAACACTCCTCTGCGCACACGCTAACACTCCTCTGCGCACGCTAACACTCCTCTGCACACTATAACACTCCTCTGCACACTATAACACTCCTCTGCACACTCTAACACTCCTCTGCACACGCTAACACTCCCCCAGGGGTGTTTGGGACAGAGAGGGGTGGCTCCACGGGGATTTCAGAGGGAACGGGCGGGACAGACAGACCTGCAGAGGGGGAATGAAACAGGACTGCAGCGCGCGTTCCGGGCCAGAGCAGACACAGACGTGTGCCCGCATGCTTGCCGATGGAACGTCAGATAAAGCCCTGCAGTTTCAGCTCCGTATCCCTGCCAATCTCTGCTGCAGTTCCTGCTCCCTGCTCCACAGGCCACACCCACCCACCTTCATTATTTATTATTAACATTTACTTACACACACACAATATGAATGCCCACATTCACGTCCACCCCGCCCACTTCCACATCCACCCGCCCAGCCCCGCTCATGTTCACATCCTTCCGCCGAGCCCCGCCCACTTTCACATCCACTCGCACAGACCCGCCGACGTTCACATCCACCCACCTAGCCCCACCCACTTTCACACCCTTTCCACCGCAAATGGCCGAGCGCAGTGGCTGAGTCCGACAAGGGAGCCTGCATTTTTCCCCAGTGACTGCGGGGTGACTGTTAGCGATGATGTCATGGTTCGTCGGGACGGTGAGTAAAGAGGCAGCCTGTAATTAACCCAAATTCAGCTCCGGCACAATGAGCTGGCCTGAGCCACAGCCGCCCCGCCGAACACAGAGCTGGCCTGAGCCACAGCCGCCCCGCTGAACACAGAGCCGGACGGTCAGATCACCAACACGCCATGACAGTCCCCCTTCCTCCAGCCCAGACTGGCAAATTACACAGCACAGCACCACACACAAACAACAACTCACACACATGTACGCACACACACATCATGGTCCCTCTCTCTCTGACACTCACACACACACTGCTGTCTCTCTCTCACACTCACACACACACACACCACTGTCTCTCTCTCTCTCACACTCACACATGCCGTCTATCTCTCTCTCTCACACTCACACACACACACACACACACACCACTGTCTCTCTCTCTCTCACACTCACACACACACTACTGTCTCTCTCTCACTCTCTCTCACACACACACACACACCACTGTCTCTCACGCAAGCACACACACACACACAAACACACACACACCACTGTCTATCTCTCCCTCTCTCTCTCTCTCTCTCTCACACACGCACCACTGTCTCCCCCCTCCAAGACACACACACGTGCTTCCCTGTAATTAGGAGCAGATTGGGTTCCTGTCTTTTTAAAGGGGAGGGGCTACACAAGCTGAGCTCGTCTGGGTGGCCTAGCCTCTCATTGGGCGAGCCAGTGGCATGCCGGCATGCCGATAACACAAACCATCACTCTGCTTCTTAAGAGGGGTAGAGAAGAGTTACCCCACCAAACACAACAGCGTACAGGGCAGAGAAAGAGGCGGGGTTTAAAAGGGGGGAACCCCACAATCCCTCTCTCTCACGGAGAAATACCACTCCAAAACCCAATGAACAATGCAAACATACTTACCAACAACACCCAAGCCAAAAAAACAAACAAACGAATAAATAAACAAACAAACAAACACATGAGACAAAAACACAGGCTTGTTTTCCAGCTGAATCTTTCACTGCTATTTTAAAAGCGATTATGCACATTTGCACAGAACTTGATATATACCATACAGATTATATACCATATAGACACATACAGAAAGTGATACATATGGCATTGCTGTCTCAAGACTGCACACATGCTATCAAACAGCCCTCCTCAGCCAACACACGTGGAGTAATTTCAAGCTCAGATCAAAAACAACTTACTTTTCCCAACTAAAATAATCAGCTCACAAAACCTTTTGTGCCAATAGTACAGTGTGTACTGCGAGGCTGAAAAAATAAAAAATCTGGGAGACAGACAGGAAGGGGCTGAAGCGTGTGTGTGTGTGTGCTGTCACATCTGGTTTCCCTTCAGACAACAGGCCTCGGGACTGAAATACTGCTCTACTGAAACACTGTTCTACTGAAACCCTGCCCTACTGAAACACAGCTATACTGAAATGCAGCCCTACTGAAATGCAGCCCTAATGAAACAGTCGTACTGAACTGCAGCCCTACTGAAACACAGTCCTACTGAAATACTGCTCTACTGAAACACAGCACTACAGAAATACTGCTCTAATACAATACAGCCCTACTGAAACACTGCTCTACTGAAACACAGCCCGACTGAAATACTGCTCTACTGACACACAGCCCTACTGAAATGCAGCCCTAATGAACTGCAGCCCTACTGAAATGCAGCTCTAGTTAAACAGCCCAACTAAAACACAGCCCTACTGAAATGCAACCCTAATCAAACACTGCTCTAATGAAACATAGCCCAACTAAAACACAGCCCTACTAAAACAGTAAGGCAGCCCTAATGAAACAGTCCTACTGAACTGCAGCCCTACTGAAATGCAGTCCAACTGAAATGCAGCCCTACTGAAACACAGCTCTACTGAAAGGCAGCCCTACTTAAACACAGCTCTACTGAAAGGTAGCCCTACTGAAACAGTCCTACTGAACTGCAGCTCCAGTGAAACAGCTGGCTGTGCATTCTCTGTGCAGCTCCCACTGACAGCGATAATGAAAGCACAGACGACTGGAACATGCGCCCATCAGAGCGAGAAAGAGAGGCGTCTTCCACTTAACTCCGAAATCACAAATATATTCTCACACAACGCGCGCTTGGCCAGCCTGCCTCACAGCCTTCACAGAATATAAATCAAAGCAAGTGCGCATTTCAGTTATTTTTAACAGCAATTCGTCACACACTTTCTCCAAATTCTGGAAGTAATGTTGACTCACATTAACACAACCGACTGACCAAAAGAGCCAAGGTCATGACTCTCCTGTATTTTATCTGTTAAATACGCCAGCGGCTTTTAAATGATGGTACCATTTAGCATGCTACAGACAGTCAGCATTCTCAAATAATAGCACAGCCAAGCTAACCACAGATGGACAGACAGCCCCCTGGGCCACTGGGTGCCCAGCGAGGGCATTCGGTTGGCTGCTTGGTTTTTAGCTCAGGCATTTCTTCAGGTAATTTCAAGCGATCCCATTTTAAGCAGTTTGAGATACCGCTAGCTAATTTGCTAGGTGCCAGAACATCAGCAGATTAAGGAAGACTAGGTTGCTCTCCATTAATGCTCAACTTCGCCAGATAAATTGGATTTTAAAAGCAGACTACAGGCAGGCTACCAACAAGACAACAAATAACAAATCTCAGCAATGTGAAAACATCCATCCCATCTCCTGGAAAGCACCCAGATCATTTCATTTATTTGTCTTCTGTCATTTATTACTGAATGCCTGCTGAACACCAACAATGACTCGCAAAATTGGGCTTTTTTTTTTTTTGGAACTGAGGGATACACAGTTTTATTGTCCAAAATGGAATTATGTACTCTACACTAAAACACCCTGCCTCTGGCTGTCTGTCTCTCCATCTCTCTGTCTGTCTCTCTGTCTCTTTCTCTTTCATTCTCTCTCTCACTCTCTATGTCTGTTTCACTGTCTCTCTTGCTCTGTCTCTTTCTCTCTCTCTCTTTCGTTCTGTCTGTCTCTCTCTCTCTCTCTCTCACACACACACACACACACACACACACACACAACAAAGGCATGGTATATAATAAGGGGAGGGGAGTTCTCAGGGGTCTCCATTCAAGAATGGTGGGGACGGGGCAGTGAGTATTTTAGGGCAGACCCCAACCACTGCAGCGTAAGTGCAAGGTGCTCTGTATGAGTTTCAAAATTTGTGAAACACACACACACACACACACAGACTCACACAAACACACACGCAGACACACACACACGCACGCACGCACATGCACATGCACACACACACACACATGCACACACAGACAAATATTTACATTTTTCCAGTGTTTTAAGGTTAGGGAGGAGAGGAAACTGCACCCTGCACTGAGTGTGTTTAAGAAGAGATAGACGTGCAGTGAGTGGGCTGCTTTGTGGAATTTAACATGTCCAGATCTTTCTCTGAGATATCAAGCGCCAGCGTCTCCTGTGGGAAACCATGCTCATCAACCAATGGAGCAACTCATTTTATCCCCCGCCATCAGAACACAGTCAAAACACAGCTCAGCGATTGTGGGCAAAGATTAGCAGAATTACAGTGTCCTTCAAGCAAATTCAGCTCCGCTCGTCTCTCCAAATCCAGACTGCGCAAAGCTGCAGTCTGGACAATAAATCCGTCACCAAACACATTTGTTCTACTTGTTCCGGCCAAAACAGGAATCTTACAAGACAAAACACACAAACAGTCTCTCTCTCACACTCACACACACACACACACACACACACAGACACACACAAAATCGTGGATCCATTTTCCCCTTGCTTTCCTTTGACCAGAAAACAACCGAGATGACACTATATTGTGCTATTCACTATATTACAAAATAACACACTACACACCGTATTACACTATAAGGCCATATTATACTATGAACTAGATAACGTTGCACAGGATGCAGTCAATTAATTCAAGTTTATTCACTAAAGGACCCGTCTTTAGTTCATTATGGTAAAGCCTAGCTTCCTAAAGTGTAATGAATATTCTATAAAAATAAATAAATTAGGCTACTGATGAAGGCTACTGATAAACATTTTGGCAAAACCATTCACCATTCAAGTTTTCATAAATTAAAACTCCGTGTTTCAGAAAACTGTTCCTTTCCGAAAACGCTTCAAGTAGTAATACACGACAGGACACATTATTCTGACGCATAACCACAAACTTCCTATTGTCGTGATCATCGTTCACGAATATTATGTCGCGTCATTTCTGTCCTCAGTCTATCCAAAACATATGCAAATAGAAAATTCAAATATTCAAAATTACTGTAAGAAAAGAATGGAAAAATGAAAGCAGTGGTTTGACCTTGCATTTAAAACGGCAGCCCCAGTGTAACAGGTAGAACACAATATGACGTCCAGGCAGACCTGCCATTTCCTAACGTTGATAATCACTGACAAACCCGAAACGACCAAAGAAAAGTAATTGACATTTAATCATCTGTTGAGTCACAAAACTGAAAAATAAATTTACAACAGACACGTCGGGTTGGGCAACACGGGGTTAAGAAATTATACAACGTAGCCTACCACTTCTAACTTTTAAATGACTCCCTCCCCCAATAATAAATTCTTACATAAAAAAATTAAATAATTGAATAAATAAACAAACAGGCAAATAAAACAAAGTACCGGGTTTAAAGTTATTTAATATTATAAAACTATCTAGACACAGACGAGAAACAAAACTATTACATTTACA
Organism: Anguilla rostrata; assembly: GCF_018555375.3. NCBI lineage: Eukaryota > Metazoa > Chordata > Actinopteri > Anguilliformes > Anguillidae > Anguilla > Anguilla rostrata. The sequence goes on along the minus strand of NC_057945.1, from coordinate 8,192,259 downwards.
GCAAGACGCTTGAGTTAATTCTGCGTCTGAAGTCTAGCCTATTAAAAGTCTGAAGCCAAATTGGATGGATACTTAATCTTCCGTATGAGATACCCTAATCTTCTGTATATGAGATATCCTAATCTTCTGCATGAGATATTTAAACCTGCGATATAACCTCGTATCGGAGTCATCTTTGTTATGACGACACTTAGGTAATATCCAGTGCCAAGAGCACATTCGACTGTCTACTACGCGTTCCAGTTCACAAATACTGTTCAGAAACTAACGAAAAAGTCGCCATTAAACTATATATGGTAGTTCAAAAACGCAAAAGAAAACCCTTTTAAAATGAGCTAAATCGGCAGACCGTTTCCCAGAACCTAGCCCGCTAGCTAGAGGCACAAACTAGGCAGACTTGTTAGCTGGAAAATAAAAGGCGCAGTGGAAACCGAAGTCAAGTTTGCTGGCAAGATACATTCAGGGGGAAAGTATGAGTTGGCTACCCCTGCTATGATAGAAACAAAAAAGTACTTACTGATCTCCATACTCTGGAATGAAGTGGAGCGTTTGCAGTTACATGTACAGGATACATTGGTCTGGATGGCCGCTGTACCGTTTATTAGACCCATGAAGTTTAACATTTAAATGTGGAAATCTACGAGGAAACGGCTCGAGGATCGGTCCAACTGCCCCTTCTCTTTTTTCTCGCTGAGGTTGCAATCTAATAAAAAAAATTGCAGCGCTGTTTTTCCTCCTTCGGTACGCTTCTACGGGTGGTAGTCAGGGGTCTGTAACGGGTCTCAGTTGCCTTCGTCCCCCCCAGCCCGGGACGTCTGCCGGCCCTCCGTGCTCCAGTATCCCCGCTGTTTATTAACAGACAGCTTGTGCTACTTTGTATCCGTCTGTCTGACGGGCTTCTGCGCCCGCCTCATTCAAGTCCAAGTGGGCTCGGATCCCGTGGGGGCGGTGCTTCCAGGCAGACAGTATTACGTCAGCGCCAGACTTGGGCTGCCCAAGAGTGACAAGCTACCCGGCCAATCAGAGCGAAATTCCCAGCCGGCAGCAGTTTTTGTAAAGGTTTACAAAATGACAAAGAAGCAGCCTACTTGGAGTCGCTCAATTGCGACATTTAGTTTCAAAGTAAGTGAAGGCACGACGTGATCTGTCTATCTATCTATCTATCTATCTATCTATCTATCTATCTATCTATCTATCTATCTATCTATCTATCTATCTATCTGTCTGTCTGTCTGTCTGTCTGTCTGTGTCTGCCTGCCTGCCTGCCTGCCTAACTGCCTAACTGCCTGCCTGCCTGTCTGCTCTTGCCTGCGAATGATTGGTTCATTTGACAGTTACCATGAACTTGGCACCAGGGGAAGTGTTAACTCAGTGTTCACAGTATAATTGGTATGCTAAATCCCAAACAATATATTTCACTGGTCCCTTGATCAATCCCTCACAGTACCTCATGGTCACCATCCCTTACCCGATTACAAATGATTTTAAGCAGTGTGTTTAAAAAAACTTATTGTCTGACAAAGCAATATTACATGAAAGGGGAGAGAGTGAATATTATTTTCGAATAATCTGTATATCCAATAGTGCACAACCAAACAGTATTCCACTATTCTATTTAAACTACACATAAATACATACATACATACCATTACTCTCACACAATTACTGGTTGTGTACTGTCTGTATAATTTATTTCGTTCTGTCCTTAACTGCTACGTGTTGCTTTTGCACCCAGTCAGTGTTGCTGTACAGTGATGGAATTATGGTGGCTGGCTGTTATATATCGATGTTGTTACCATTGTTCAAGTTCTTCAAGATCAAGCAGCTGACCACGTCAACTCTACGGAAAAAGTGCGTTCTATTGTGTTATATATGGAGATTTTATAACTTAATTTACATAGTGTTAAATAAACTCTGGTAGTTCATCTTAGTGCAGAGACAGTGCCGTAATTTGGGACTACGTCATTTGTAGATGTTGATCCCGCATTCAGAAACACCTTTTCCTGGAAAATTCCTTGTAAATTTTGAAGGTCATATCTCAGGCTACAACTGGTGAAATATTTTACGGTAGGCTGTAGGTTCCAAACTCTGTTTTCCCGAAACAAACTCATTTTCAGCGCATGGGACCCTGTTTGTCCCGCTACTGGGAGAATTAATCAGACCAAGACTTCCAAAAACCACTTACAATTTAAATTAGATTATTCTTTTGCTTTTATGTCATGATGGCAACTGTAGGCTATTCATAAATGTCATCTGATTACACATGTACGGTGCCGCGTGAACATTGCGGGTCAGGTGCAGTTCAGGCGACGGGACATGGACACATATCACGCAGGTTTGCGCAAATTTTGTATGAATAGGCTATCAGTGTAAAATGAACTGCTCGCAAAACTACATTCTGCGTATTACATCGTCCGGTGATACTGGCATTTGTTTAAAAAATTAAACAAACGTGGCCTCAAGCAGTCCACTACCCGAAGTGAAACTAAACAGATAGATTTGAAGCTGTTCACAACACGTAGGCAACACCGAAGTTTGATAGCTGAAGTTAAACCGTTTTGACAGACCAATCTGGTGAAGTGTTTTTGAAGGCTCAAGGCAAACACAATTTCACATATTCTGTCTACTCACGTCTAGATTTCAGGCTGTAAAGCGAATGGCCTCGTCCCCTACTTACCACAACTGAAACCAATTAAGCCACAGAAATATCTGGGAACCAGTTACACTTGAAATAATGCGTGATCAAACTGGTCATTTAGCTATGTGAAACAGGACCGATAGTATGATTAAGCTGCTGCCCCCTAATGGACAATTTCAGACATGCACGACTATACGCGAACTTCGAATCACACGGTATTTTGGCAAACTACCATACTAGGAACTATTTTTTATATTCTATGTGTTGCCTACACCACACCTTTAAAAACAAGTAATTAAAAATGATCAAATATGCCTTGCCTGTCAATTGAACATTCATAAAGACATTCCATCTGTCCCCCTTGCTCTGTCTGTCCATCATCCATGAAAAAATATAATAGTAAATCAGAATGCCGTGGTGATGTCAGGTATGAAATTGATAGGGATGTAGCACAACACACGAGAGTCTTTCCTCATAGGCACATTTATGAATGTTTATATCGTGCTTGTGAAGTAATTCTGTATGACCCATTCATAGTGGTCCATATGTTGATAGTTTGAATAAGCTATTTTCAAGTTATAGTCAGCATAGTTATGTTAAATAATACAAAAATAATATAAAGAAATTTGAATACATCCACAGTATACTCCCACAAACACTCATATTTACAATTAATAATGTCAGTTTTGCATATTTACAATAATATCAGTTAAACATAATTCATTTTCAATGCCAGTTTAGTTTTGTGCTGGTTCTGACAAAAAATGAAAAACTCAAGTCTCAAGACACATTTAGTTTCTGTTGTAAAGAAAAGCAAGTAAGGTTTGACTGTGTTGACGGAACAAGCCTGCTTGTCTACGGTCACCTTTGAAAGTTCTCAATATTCCCAACTCACAGTTTGTGCTCAGGCGATACTTTTCCGGTCCGTTTAAAGCAATACTGCCTAGGTTAAAGTTACATAAAACACTGACCACATGTCTAAGAAGCCATGTACCCCACAATACTCTACACAATCTGCTCAATTTATTCACAGTTTTGCACTTTGAATTGGCAATACATTATTAAAGGATTCCATGGTAATTAAATTTCTACCACAATGACAGAATCACAGTATGTATTACTATTTTAAGCAGAACAGAAAGTGTAGTAGGAAGACTGTGTTAAGTTTACTTAACATGACATAACATAACATAATATAACATAAGAAAATGACGAGAACAAGCCATTCTGCCCAAGAATGCTCATCATTTTCCTAACTAAATACTGTCGAGTGCTCTGATTACATGCATACTAGATATCTAGTATCTAACACTGTATCAAGCCTGGTCTTGAAAATCCCCAGAGTTTCTGTCTCTTCTACAGCACATGGCCTGAAAAGATGTTTCACACTTTGACTACTCTCTGCATAAAAAAATAATCATCCTAATGTCTGGACGGAATTAACTTCAGAAAATTTACATTTATGTCCCCTTGTTCTACTAATAGAACTCAACCTGAAGAATCTCTTGTAGTACACTTTGTTAATCCCCTTTATGAATTTAAAAGCCTCAATGAAACCACCCATAAGTCTCCTTTTCCTAATCTTGAAGAGATTAAGCATCTTAAGTCTTTCCTCATAGTTTTGTATCTTTTATTCCAGGAATCAATTTGGTTGCCCTTCTTTGAACCTTTTCCAGAGCCTCTATATCTTGCTAGTAGTACAGACTCTTGAACTGCACACAGCACACAAGCATGGTCTAACAAATGTATTATATACGATAAGTATAGCTTCTTTCCTTACTTATCCTGTTCCACCTGGCAGACCAATCCTGCTTGCCTGGAGGAGTTATCCTGTTCCACCTGGAGGAGTTATCCTGCTCTGCCATGAGGAAGTTCACTCTTCAGTCACCTTTTCCAGCTTTCATTTGAAAAGTTTGAAAAAGGTTATTTCTGCCTTTATGTTCATTCACCATAAGGAGAGTTCCCCTTTTTGTTTTGTTCCATAGAGCATGACGCAACATTTTCGAGGTCTGACCTTGCATGAGTATGTGAGATATGCAGCCAATCAAAATTTTTCTGTAGAACACACACAATATAACCCAGAAGGACTTACACTTGTTACTGCCACTGGATCAAATGAGGTAAAAAATGTTTAAAAATAAAAAAGCGTCTCCATATTATTGCTCTGTTTAAGGGTTCTCCAGTTATGTCACTTCAGAATCCATCTGTACAGATTCTTCTTGTACTTTACAGTCTGTATCTCTTTTTAGGTTTGTGAGAATTATGGCTGTAGAGGGTGCAGGATGGATGCAGTAAATGTACAAGAGAAGACATAAAATGTGAAATGCAGGTCAGAGTCTGTGAAAAAGAGACCAAGACAAAAGCAACACATTTTCAGTGGATAATGAGCTCTGATAAAGATGTTGAATAAAGTCCCTGTAAATACAGACATGCTTTCTGATGTGTGTGTGTGTGTGTGTGTGTGTGTGTGTGTGGTGTGTGCATGCTTGCGTGTGTGTGTGCGTGCTTGTGTGTGAATGTGTGTTTGTGTGTGTGTGTGTGCATGTGAAAGTGTGCATGCTTGCATGTGTGTGTGTGTGTGTGCATGTGTGAGTGTGCTTGCGTGTGTGTGTGTGTGTGTGCGTGCTTGCGTGTGTGATTGTGTGTGAGTGCATGTTTGTGTGTGTGTCTGTGTGTGTGTGTGTGTGTGTGTGTGTTTGAGTGCATGTTTGTGTGTGTGTGTGTGAGTGAGTGTGCGTTTGTGTGTGTGTGTGTGTGTGTGTGTTATTTACTCTCAGCTCAGGGCAATGCTCTCCAGAGAGTCTGATTGGCAGACAGTTGGATCAGACACCTGACTAGAATCTCTGCTCCCAGCCACAAGCCGGTAAATGCACAAACAGTAAATACAAGCAGTTCTGGTGATGCTGGTGCCTGCTGATGGGAGTTCTGCCTCTCTGTGATATTAGAGCCCACTGGCCTCTAAAAGAACACGTGTGAATCTTATTAGTTGGTTCAGGATGAAATCTGCCTTTTTCTTTCTTTTTATTTCTGATTGAAGTCACCGTTTGGTTTGCCAGTACAAATTAACTTGATGGAGTGAGTGCAAAACAACTGAGCAAGGGAAGTGGTATCTTTGCCCTTTCCTCCATGTCTAGCGCTATGAAACTGGAAAGATTTCTTCTAGAATGTTCCCTTTTACAACTTAGAGTGATGTTCCTCGAAATACCATTTTATACAATGAATTCTTTCAACTTAATCTCTGAGTAAAGCCTTGATCCTGAGTAAACAACCCCAGAACTACGAAGGATTATAAAATTTTGAATTTCTGTTTCAAAAAAAGCAGGCTGTAATCCCTAAATGCTCAATGCATAATATACATTTAAATTTAATTAAAGGAGAAATTATGCGTCCAAGTTTTCACATATTTTATTTTATTTTTTTTCTTCTGTTGCACCATATTTCAGGAACTCATGTGAAAACAGCTGAGATATATCAGCCTGGATGGAGAAAGTTGGAAAATCCTTATTCTTCTATTCGCAAGTACACACCATTTAAACACTTCCTTGGATTCTGTTACATCCACCTCTTAGATAGACAAACAACAAGCGAGGGAGGAAGAAAGATGTGCCCAGCTGTTCTGTCTGTCTGTCTGCCTGTTGGTCTATCTGTCTCCTCCTCACTGTTTACAGACAGACATCAGTAATCAGGAAGAGCCTCCAGCCATACGTTGCAAAACACCACTGCGGTCAGACAGAGGTGGAGTTTTAGGAGATTACAATAAGCCCTTTTTTGTGTTGAGTTTAAAAAAGTGCCTTTCCAAATTGTGTCTGGCAAAGTAGCTTGTGTTGTGTTTATGAATATGGAAGCACTTCTCTACATTTCATTATGGAAGAATTGTATTTTAAAGAGACACTGTTTTTAATTTTTTAAAATCAGTCTCCCACCCCTATTTAGTTCCTTATTCTACAAGCTAACCTGATCTGTATCTGTGGACACTGGCAGCTCTGTTCATACTGGTTCATCATACAGGTATGAGCCATAAACTGCTTATACTCTGTCCCTCTACACAAACTGTGTTCTTTGTTTCTCTCCCACGTGTTTACGTTCGCTTGTAATTGCACATTTCCTTGGACTGCATTTGTCCTCAGATATTTCCTGCGTTGGAAGAGCGACCCACGGCTGCACTTCCACATCTGCAGGACGAGGGCGACGCACTTCAGTCGCTCTGTGATCTGAAAATAGCAGGGTGTACATGATCTCTGCAATGTGGGATCATGTACTTGTGTATAAACAGCAGGGCATAGTCCCATGTCTAGACATTTAAACACCTCCCAGAACATGCCTGCTCCTACCTGCGGTGTAATTTGCACCATTAAATGCGCGGGACAGGTTGTAATTGTGAAACATGTCCTAGTCAGCCGCCCCAGAGTATCCCAAATATTATCTCTATTTGTAAGTGGGGCACTCACCAAAATTACACTGAGGAAGAGGGCTCAGACACAGGCTCTGCATGTGTGTGGGTGTGTGTGTGTGTGTATGTTTGCGTATGTGTGTGTGTGTTTGTGTGTTTGTGTGTGTGTTTGTGTGTGCGTGTGTTTGTGTGTGTGTGTGTGTGTGGGGGGGGGGTATATGTGTGCGTGCGTGCATCAGTAAAATATATCTCTACATGAGTAAAACATATCTCTGCATAAGTGAAATATATCTAAGGTTACGTGAGACAGATCGAAGAGCCAGTTCACCGGCAAGTAGAAAACGTTAATATGTGGCTTGATAGGGGTGTTTAACCGCACCGTTGCTGCCTGTTTAAAGAGATGTGTGTGAGAGAAGAGTGATTGACAGAAGTTAAACATAAGCAGGGTAACATCAGGACAGCTTAGACACACACACTAACGCCATGTCTTCATTCATTCCTTCAGGAAATACTGTCTGGTGCTGTCATCTTGTTTTACTGTGTAGAAGCTTGTTCCTCCTGTTTCTACCTGTTAATATGTCCATCCGCAATGGAGTTCTCAACATTCACAAATCATGGTTGAAGCATAAAAGTGAGGGAAAACTTATGGTTATTGATCCTTGTGTGTGTGTGTGTGTATGTGAGAGACAGAGGGAGAAAGTGTGCGTCTGCCTGTTTGTGTACATTTGTTTGTGTGAGTGTGTGTGTGTGTGCGTGTGTTAGTGAGAGAGAGAGAAAGACAGATAGTCTGCCTGTGTGTATATTTGTGTGTATGTGTGTGTATATTTGTGCGCGTGTGTGTGGGTGTGTATATGTGTGTGTCTGTGTATGGGTGTGTGTTTTTTCTGTGTGTGCATGTCTATATTTGTGTGTGTGTGCGTGTGTGTGTGCGTGTGTGCATGTGTATGTATGTGTGTGTAGACCTTTGAGGTTGTGGGAGGTTATTGCTGATAAAATTCTATATTTAAAACGTGACAAAACAGCGAAGACAGAATCAATGTTTCACACTGACGCTACGTAGGCTGGGACGAATTTCTCTGTCATGGTGGCTTATCATCTGAGTAAAAGCAGTACAGAGTTAGAATCAGAATTGTGATGGTAAGTGATTCTCAAATATAATGCAAAAACCATATGGAAAAGTATATCAGAAGTGAGAAACGTTTAAACTAATGCCTGCGGGGATTAGATAAATCAGATAAATCTTCAATGACACAAGAGGATTTCATTCAATCAGTTATTGAGGAATGCAAGAGTTTCTCAGCATCATCTGCTGTGTTGTTTTTGACTATGAACATTATTAGCCAGAGTTTGGTGTTGCACTGGTGTTGTTGGGGCGACACGGTGGTGCAGTGGGTAGCACTGTCGCCTCACAGCAAAGAAGGTCATGGGTTCAAATCTCGGCTTGGGGCCTTTCTGTGCGGAGTTTGCATGTTCTCCCTGTGTCTGCGTGGGTTTCCTTCCACAGTCCAAAGACATGCAGGTAGGCCGATTGGAGACCCAAAAAATTGCCCATAGGTATGAGTGTGAGTGAATGGTGTGTGTGCCCTGCGATAGATTGACAGCCTGTCCAGGGTGTATTACTGCCTCTCGCCCAATACGCGCTGGGATAGGCTCCAGCACCCCCCGTGACCCTGCTCAGGATAAATGGGTATAGATAATGGATGGATGGACTGGTGTTGTTCATAGGCCTTTGCTTTGGAAGGGGAAATAATTATTCCCCTTGCAAACCTGCATCTTGAAAGCGCAAGAAATATGACCCCTAATGCAGTGTTAGCATTAGCATAGAGAGCATGCTATTCTACACACAGCCTAATGCAGTGTTCATTAGCATTAGCGTAGAGAGCAGGCTATTCTACACACAGCCATATTTTCTGTGTGGGAAGCCCATGTGCTCTCCCTCCTGTCCAGATGTAAAGTCTTACGATTGAATCAATCTAATTTCACTGAGGATTTGCAGAGGGATTTTGCCCTGGTCCTTATTTGATCAGACAGATTAACATTAAGCTTACTTAAATGCTTACAAAAATGCAGAGGCTGTAGATTTTAAGCTCATAGAGCATAATTTAGTAAATAATATTGCCTGCTATTTTCACCTGTGGATTAAAAATCTTTCCCAATTATGCTTGTAATGTGATAATGTCTCTGACAGAAATATTTATACTCCAACTAATAAGTTTCCTTGACAGAAGATGGGTCAGTGTTCTGAAAACATTGAAATTGAATTACTGAAGTTGTTCATTTACATTTCTCATATCGTTTATGATCCAGATTGGGGTTGGCAAGCCGTGGCAGTCTAATTATAAAGTGTTTGTAATTGAGTGCCCAATTGAATTTTGCTTGCTTGAAATGCAATGAAAGGTTTTGGACAATCCCAAGTGTGTAACAACATAAAACATGTTCCTCTTTTCAAATTATATTTTCATTTACTTATGTAAGGGGAGATATTAATAACTTCCCGGATATCTGTAGTTATCACTGACCATAAGTAAATGATTTCAGTAAAGGTCACAAATTCAGATTCCTCTGCATCTAATTAGACATCCCAGGTTCGTTATCGTGATGTCATTACCACACTGCTTTTATTGTCTTAAGACCTGTATAGATGCGTGTTGCAGTAACTACATTAATACCACATGGTAACCAACCTGAGTTTGTGTAATATATATTCATGTATATAAGTGTAATGTATAGTGACAAAATGAAAAGTTTATCCTCAAGCCTCATATTCATTAAGAAATTGTAACTGGATTGGCATTGATTTTAGCCTGGCTTAAATGACAGTTAAGTACAATTTAATATATGTTTTTTAATTGAACACAAGCTGAGTGATCTCTCAAAATGAACTCACAAATCTGTCTTTGTGCTGAAAGAATGTGAGTCAGGCATTCATTTATAAGTTGTCTGAAGGAAAAAATGTTGATTTTGATCCAGGCCACAGTGTAGGTTTATGCAAATGGAATCAGAGTATATTTTTACTCTTTTATCAAGCTGCAATGTGAAAGGTTCTGATTTTGTCTGAATTATATGTGTCTGCGCATTTGATTATTTCAATATATAACTCAGCATAGGTCGTAATATACAGGAATGTCCTTGTTTATGGATGATGAACCACAGGTAGTATGATATGTGTTAACCTACCATTTTTCATTATTTATATGCTTGCTGAAAATTGGTTGTGAACAGAAAACTGGTGATGAATTGGTGATAATAAAACTTGGAGAAACCTAAATGACTCTTTATTAGAGCACGTAAAGGTCTGAATGTTTTGATTTAGCTGGCAGTTCGGCTGAGGTGTGGCCTTCAGTTGATTCTGCCATACATGATGCTAAATGGCAAATGAACTGCATTTATATAGCGCTTTTATCCAAAGCGCTTTACAATTGATGTCCCTCATTCACCTGAGTAGTTAGGGGTTAGGTATCTTGCTCAGGGACACTTCGACACGCCCAGGGCTGGGGATCGAACCGGCAACCCTCCGACTGCCAGACAACCGCTCTTACCTCCTGAGCTATGTCGTCCCATGATGCGACATAATGAGATAATCTGGAGAATCCAAGGTGGGGAAGCTGTGGGGAATCGAGACCGCGTGTTCTCCTTTTAGCCGCAGCACAAGTTCTGGGGAACGCTCCAGTGAACGTTCCTCTAATCAGACCTGTCTGGGCGTAATCAGACACGGGCTATTTTTCACCGTTACCGGAGTAAAGCGCTTTACGCGGCGCCTCGCAAAACGAGAGTCTCACGATTTGTCTTTCGCAACGTTCCGCTCGGCCCGGCTACGGACACATCTGCTATTTTACATAACGGGCAAAAAAAAAAAAAAACTTGACTACATTCAGGTAGAGCTGCCTGCCTGCCAGCGTGCGCTCCCCGATAGAGGAATCCTCGGGCTCTCTCTGACAAACCGCTGTGCTTTCAGAGCAAATGCTGCGTCATCCTGCTTACCCACAGATTAAAAAAAACATTGTATAAAATGGAAGGCTTCATTCGGTGATGACTAGCTAGGAAAGGTACGTGTTTAAAATGAGAGAGCTCCCCTTTGCAGGTGAAAAGCAGATAATCTCCAGATTTCTGTTCTTATTACAGACTATGTTTGATTACGTGACTTGACCTTTTTTGAAATGGCCTTGGCCAAAATATGACGGAGTGTTTAATTTATAGATTTGTTACGGACTGGTTAATTCCGCTCTGAGGCCACTAAGCCTATATTTTGCGAGTCAAAAATCAGCACATACACACTAACATACAGTGACTTCCAGTAACACACAGGCTCCTGACTGAAATTAAAGTTGAAAATCGCTGTGTTATGAACAATGTTGACTGTTTAACACAACACTCAAAAGTACCCTGTGACTTACCAGTGCATGCAGGATTACGATAGTTTTGAACTGAATACAGACTTAAAACACAAATTAATTATCCTCACCTGTGGGTAATGTGGTGCAACTAAGAACTATGGGTAATGTAACTGTAAGGACTATGGGTAATGTAACTGTAAAGACGATGGGTAATGTAAGTGTAAGAGCTGTGTGTAACTGTAAGGACTGTGGGTAATGTAACTCTAAGAGCTGTGGATAATGTGGTAGCCAATATTTGTGTGTAATGCAGTAGCTATAACTTTTATTCAAACTCTCGCTTTGTGTCAACATTTACCTTGACCCATTTTAGTCTCCCTTTCACTCTCCCCTCTCAGACTTTAATTAGGCTTTTAATTTGATCATTTCTTTTTCTGTGTTTTTTTTTACAAGTATGTGTCTTTGATGTTCTGCAGTACAACATTAACTTCCATTATGTGAGTCTAGAATTTGTAAAGCTTGGGCATACAGTGGTCTACAAGCACACATTTCCTGCAATAAAAATGTGCATTTCCTAATAAAAATTTGATCGCAAAAAAAGAAACGGTCCAATATAATTTTTCTTACTATGTTTGTTGTTGATTCAAACATATAATTAAATTTTATTAAACGTGAATTGATGCAAACATGTGAAATTGTAAGTAGAAGTGGTAAAATTACAAATACAACTAACTCATAGAATTTAACTACATGTGCTAATTTGAATGACACATGGGTAAGCGAATAAGATCTCTGGATTACAAAGCTAAAAGGGATGTAATGAGCAGGGATAGAACACAGGGAGGGGAGCACAATGGATTCAAAGGAAAATATTTGATAGGATACCAGAGTGTATTTAGGATATTCTGAAAATAAAGAATTATCCCTTTCTGAAGTGTCACGATGCAAATCACACCAAGATTTTTCCCGAGCTCGTGAAATACAAGCGGCAGCATTTCAGAAGGCGCTTGAAATGCGTGTTTAAAATGCTGGTGATTGAAATTCTGCCCGTCCCCGCCGGTGGGGCACCCGGAGACCGCCGCGCCATAAGGAGTGCCCCCTCGGGGGCCGCCCAGAGAGCGCGGCGCTATCTGCCCCCCGCCGGGCTCCCGGCGGGTTATTTATTAGCCGCGCTGCCCCCCTGCAGGGCACCCAGAGAGCACTGTTCCATCGCCCCCTCTGCAGGTATGAGGTAATGTCTGGATTTGACGCCTAGCTGCAGAGGCAGTCTAGCACACCCTTCAAGAATAATAACACGTCGCTCCCCGCTCTTCAGAAAAATCGGCCGCTTTTTTTTTTTCCCTTCCTGAGTGTTTTTCAGCCGAGCCTTTTTAGCCTTTTCTCTCTCTCTCTCTCTCTCTCTCTCTCTCTCTCTCTCTGTGTCTTCTGCCCTCCCGTTCTCCATCTCTCCCTCTCCGCCGCGTCGCTCTCGGTGGGTGGGTAGCTGGCTTTGTGTGCCTCGGTCGCGCTGGTAAAACGAATTACTGAGCCTCTCTAGACCTGTCGCTTACTCACCCCCCCCCGGTTTAACCATCGCCGTAACCCCCTCCTGCACCCCCCCCCCCAAAAAAAAACAAAAAACTGACCTGTGGGCAAAATGGCTGCCGTGCATCGCCCGGGTGGGGGGGGGGGCAAAACAGCGGTGGGTCATGTCAGTTTCCCCCTTCACTGTAAAACACTTTGAGATCATCAGACGAAACCCTACAACACCGCGGTACACAGTTGTTGTTGTTGTTGGTGTTGTTGTCTGCAGCAATAATAGCATTAGCAGCGGCAGCAGCATTATGCCTGGACTGATCTGCAGTCCTTTTTGACTCAGAGGACAGAATCCTTCCCTCAGGGAGGGTTATCACCACACCGTTTTCCTCTTCTCCAAAAAATAAAATAAAATAAAATCAGCAAATACATTTTTTGTGTGTATTTGTAACAGGAAGTGTACTCTTGGGTCACAATGAAGAGTATTTGATGTCTAAAAATATAGAAAGTTCCAGAACAAGTATTCTCCCACAGCCTTCTGAAACTCCCAAATTGAATTCTTTACCATTAATAAGCAGTTAGACCATAAAGTATGTTTCTATACCTGTGTCTGTATGTGTATGTGTGTGCCATTTCTGTTTTTGTGTCTGTCTGGGTCTGTTGGAGTCAGGTGCAGTGGACACCCCAGTTTACTTAGGTCAGACCCTTCGACAAAACCCAGGTTAGACCAAATCCTGATAACTTTACCCCCAAGCGGGCTATTAAAATAACCTGCAACTGCAACTGACACACACACGTACACACGCACGCGCACACACACACACACACACACACACACACACACAGCTCTCTCTCTCTTGCACACACATGCTCAACATGCTCACATACACTCAGGTAAAGCACACAAACATGTGAAACACACACACACACACACACACAATGACACTCACAAACAGGAAACGCTCAGACGTGTAAAATAAGCCCCCTTTAATCCCTAGCAACACAACAACAAAACCTAGAAGCTCAAGGCCGGCCGAACCTTCTTTGCATTTTCATCATTTAATAGGAAAGCAAAATGGTCCTAATCTCATTTCCGCGTGACCGTCTCCGCAGTGCGAAGCTTCCTCTCCGCCTGGCCCCTCGGGTTGTCTCTGCATTGACTCCGAAAACGAAAAGGCTCCCACGCTATCCTCCTACCCTCCGCCCAAACACCGCAGTCCTGGGATGAACCGGCTATTTCCTGCGACTCCTTTTGCCAGCTGAACTGAACGTTCTCCCTGTCCTCACGCAATCCCACATAGCCCCACAAACACATGAGGGGCAAAAAAAAAAAAAAAAAAACATCCAAATGAGAAATGGAATTTGTAATCATGACTTTAGTTCATCATAACTCATATATACAAAACTGAAATACTAACAAAGTCAAACAGCCAAATGAATTTACCCCTCAAATTCTGCTTGACTGTTAACATGTCGGCTACGTTTGAAAAACGAAACCCTGACTTATCTTAAATGGCAGCCGTCAGATTTAAGTTCCGAATTGAAAAATTTGTAAAAAAAAAAAAAAAATGAGAAGCTGTTGTGTCTCGCTGACCGTCAAGGCCGAACTTCAGATGCTGCCGGAATGTGAAACATTCCTCTCGTATCACGCGGCATTAGAAACGACAGTACGAGGGAAATTCTTCACAATACTGTCTGCGGCTAGGATGAGCCATGGATTTCTGAGGAAAATAAACATTATTTATCCGCTTGGCGAGCTGAAGGCAGTGTGGAGAACTCACAGAGAGAGTAAATTGATATTCAACTAATTTTATTTTTTTGCGCTATAGGGTGAGATGGTGAGGAATTGGATGGAACTGACAGTGTCCTTCTGTCACTTAATACAGTACTCAAATATGTGTGGTTTGATAGGGAAGATGTGATATTCCTCAACAGTAAACCCACCTGACAGACCTGAGCTGTAATGTTATGAAAGAGTCCTTATACAAATTAGTGCATATTATATATTATATATATATATATAATTAGTTGTAATGCTCTGTGAATAGAGATCAGACTTGTTTCCTTTGAAAATATTTAAATAAGCCCAAACAAAAAGATGAAAAAAAGACAAAAATTCTGCTTCAAATACTTTTTAAACGTACAATGCATAGAACGCGCATAATTACATCAACCATTTTACAATTATGTTCTATTTATTTATGTAATAAAAACTAAATTAAAAAAATATTTTCTGTATGCCAGACAAACATACCTTGTGTTATTTTTTTTATTTATTGACAAAAATTCATTTTTCATGAGGGTATGTTTTGTGTCATAGCAATGCTATTGCGCAATAATGAAAACCTCAGGTATTATTTAGTTTGGATGTTTGTATTATTGTCTGCAAGTTCAAACTTCCTTTGAACTGAGCATTCAACTGTTACTGTTACTGTTACTGTGGACCCCAGGAAGACCTAAAAAATCCTAAAAAAAAGGATCCTAAAAAATAAACAAATAAACAAAAATTAAAGAAACTCCGGCTATGGATGGTGCCGAATACAAATACCATATGTGGCAACACTCGAATAATGCATTCACCCTGAATATTTCTCCTCCCAAATTTGGTCAATATTATTCCAATTCGGACGTTTTGCTACTTTTTGATGTGATTCGCTCAGCACTTAAATTACACACACACACACACACACATCACCTACAGAGAGACAGTGAATGAGAGTTTCCCTTAACACTAGATAGGCAAGAGCGACACTTTTGGGCTTTGGGGACTTTAAAAAATTTAAATTCCTTCAACACCATAAATGCTATATCCTCCGCCTTCCATGACTTTCCTAAATATTTGGGCTTAAAATAAAAAATAAAAAAATTGACAAGAAATATGGCCAATTTGTGCCATTTTTCTTCACAAATCTACACAAACCCACCAGACAGTAGACAACAGATGACGACAGTAGACATGTTGCTATCGACTCCAGCACGCTATTCAGCAAATTAATGATTGGTATTTCGATTGAAGCTATTGAAGCTAATTTCGCACACATAATCACACAAAATGAATTCACTGTGTGATGAAGCAGATAGAGCCTTTAGAGTGGGGATGAATAATTGTGGATGCTGTACTTCTAGAAATGATGGGCTTAGAACTCCGCGGAGATAGCGCCTCCAACATATTTTCACTGGAACTGAGACTTTGAATACACTGAAGCTACATGACAACGGTGGGAAATGCAACAGATTTGTGCACGTGCGGTCCCAGCAAACCACCAAAGCTGTGCATTCTCTGGGGAACTGATAAGAGGAGTAAAAGCACACTTTGAGGAGAAGGGAGGGGAGAAATGTGCTGAATTTGTTTTTGATCAAAGAAATTAATTTAGAAAAATATTGCACTTTGTATTTCTTTTTTCCATTTTGTGTTTTATCATGCACTTTGTGCATCATGCATTTTGTGTTTTTTGTGCTTTTATCGGTCTTCCTGTAATATACCTCGATACAATTTGCCTCAGCCTATATAACAAAACCACTAAAATTTAAAAATAAAAACACTGAATTTTATTCACTCGTGTCCTTTATTTCAAGAAAATAGTTTTGCAATATATAGTTTCATCATCTTCAGGTCATTGCTGGTGCAGAAATCGATGCTGTGATGCAGAACACATCTAACGCCGTCGTCCAGCGTGATTATAGTAGGTAGTAAAAAAAGGTTGCTGGCTAACGACACACTGGCAGCACTGGCTGCATGTGGCTCTGAAATATCTGACCTGTTTCCTCTAAGCAACTTTTCAGCATATCAGGGGATGTTGTGTCTCCCCATCACTCTAGACTGCTCCCAGCTCGTGTGCAGGAGCTTGTCTTCACAAAACACATCTTGGGGAAGTTTGAGTAAGAGCGCAATAACTGAAGATGCAGTCCACCCAAGGAAAGCTTTTTGATTTCATCTTTAATTTTCCAAGCATATGCAAATCAGACCTGCAGGTAAAGCGGGGCTTCAACAAAGAGGGGAGAAACAACAAACAAAACAACAAAACATGTTCGCTTTACATTCTATAATTTAAAAAAAATTTCATTCTGAATTCATAGCATACCGTAGTTTATAATGAAAATGAGGAGCTATTTTTAAATTATAAAAGCATTTAAAGCAAAGATTTTTTGACATTTTATACAGCTTTGGGTTAAACTCTGCATACTTCCAGTTTTAGCCACACCCACTTCTGTTTAAAAAAAAAAAATACAAATATAGATACAAATGCAAATAATTTTGTTGGTTGAACAAACACAGATACAAATACAAATAGTGGCAATTCCCTCCATCCCCACCTCTTGCAATTGGTTTAGAGGTGCTACAGAAACCCCAGTGATTGGTTGAGAGGTGCTAAAAAAAAACGTGATAGGTTTGGAGGTGTAAAGAAACCCCTGTGCCTGGTTTAGATGTGATAAAGAAACCTCTGTGCCTGGTTTAGATGTGATAAAGAAACCTCTGTGCCGGGTTTAGATGTGATAAAGAAACCTCCGTGATTGGTTGAGAAGTGCTAAAGAAGCACATGTGGTAGGATTAGAGGTGCTAAAAAAAACCCCTCTGCTTGGTTCAGAGGTGTTAAAGAAAAACCCCTGTGATTGGTTGAGAGATGCTAAAGAAACACATGTGATAGGTTCAGGAGTCCTGCCTGTTATAGCTTGGTTCAAACCTGGGGCACGTTCAATCTGAAAACGGTGTACACCGTTTTGCTACGGTTCGGTTAAGATGTTTCTCACGGGTGACGTGTAAGCCTTGACGTTCTGGTGGGTGTCAAGTGTCCAATCAAGCTTACATAACCCGATAAAAGCAGGAAATGATCAAGAAGTCCTTACAAAGGCTAGCTTGATAACAATGAACATTAAATGTTTGAGTATTATGTATAACACGTATTTAGACATTTCATCGCTCCAAATCTGGATGCAGATGTTAGTGATGCGCAGAAAGGTGTACCACCCGTTCGTAATAACGTTTACGTCCGAGCGCTGTCTGTGTTCACACCTGTATAAAGTCCGCCGTGACTGAAAGTACAGAAGGCATGCCTGCTACGCATGCCAATGGCACTCACATGACAGTACCTATACAGAATCGTTCCGCGGCAACAGCATGGTCGATGCCACATTGCAGTGACCATGAAACATGTAGCAAAGTGCATTAAGAACACGATAAGACCATCATCAGGCTCATGCTTCGAGAACAAGATGGCTCTCAGATTTCATACGCACGCCACACAACAGGATAACGCACCACATCCAAAAAACGCTACGTGTCCACCCACCCGGTCTTTTCCTTCCAGCACCACCATCAACATCACATGACCCACACCTTACCGCACAGCACAGACCCATCACCGACCTGCACAGCACATGACCAGCACCACCACACACATGACAAGCACCACCTACACACACACACAAACACACACCCACACACCACCCACCACACACACACACACACACCCACCCACCCACCCACACACACACACACACACACACACACACACACAATCATACACACACACACACACACACACACACCCACATTCACACACACACACACACACACACACACACCCACACACACACACACCCGCAATCATACACACACACCCACCCAAACACACACACACACATATATATATATATATCCAAGAAATGCAGTTTCTGCCTCTATTTTGCTCTAGAGATTTAACTCCTCCAAAAACCAGCCGCCAAAATTGATGGTTTGACAGGACTGAAGTCATACACCTTTATTTCATGAATATGCAAATCCCTCATAGAGCCAGTTCTTTCCCTCTAATTGCATCATAATCAATATGCTAATTCACCACGAGAGCAGACTCCTACTGCAGAAGAACTGCTGACGGTTTGGTAAGAATCTCATGCTGGTGCACAGAGTGTAGTGTTCCTGACACACCAGCAGGGAGCAGTAACGGTGACCAGAGCTATGTAACACTCAACAACTTACCAAGAACAAGACTTAACCAGATGCCTTTTGGACATGCTGGTATATAGACTCCATGTAAATAGAGCTAACCACGGCTCACTGTCCACCATTCAGGTTGTTTCACATTTTCCATGGAATTCATAGATTTTTCTGTAATACAAACAAAGCTTATTTTCATAAAATCTCTTTTTTAAATGCAAACCACATGGGCCAACATCCCTACGAACGAAACAGTGGTTCAGGTGTAGGACATCCTTTAGGCCATACATTTATGTCCCCTACAGATCTGTGTTTATGGTCAGACATCAGACCTGACAGACATTAGAGCAATGTTTATACATGTCCAAATTTCACTGGCTGGGCAAGTAACTTCCTCAGTCAACAAAATAGATGAAAGTGTGTTGCGTGAGAAGAATGATCCCACTACCAGTAAAATATCACAAATCTGTCTGATTGGCTCAGACATATTTCTTTTTCACTTAGTTGCTCTGGGAAAACACCTGACTGAAACAGACCGAACATGTGACTAATGGAAACAAAAGGCTCAACCAGCTTTGCAGCCTTTCATACACTCTCCGTGTATGGCCTCTAAACACCCAAAAACACAAATCCGTACCCCTACCCCTCACGGTCGCCGAGACACCCAAAGCCTTGGAGCTTTGCTTTCGGGATAATTACTCACTCTGCCCAAATGAGATCTTGGGTGAGTCACGCTCAAAGGCTGGTTTTTTCTCCTGCGCAGGGGCCAGCCTGATAAACCGTAATGTTGATACATTTGGATTGCTTTCTCCCTCGCTCTCCTCACCTTTCTCTCCCCTTTCCATTTAAAATAATCAGCCGTCTAGACAGACCCCCCCCTCCCCCCTCCGCTCCCCCCCCCCCTCCCCCACCACCACCACCCTCACCCCCGCCCTTCAGATGGAGTGGCCAGAATACCAAAGGTAGCACGTCTATGTGTGAGCTGAAATAACAGCCTCTGTGTATTTTGGTCCACAAACACGCGGCGATACAGCACGGTTATGCGGGCAGGGCTGGCCAGGTAGGAGCGGGTGAGATTTGTGAGTATTGACGCGTTCGCGTGTAAACCGCAGGACTGCCGTTTTAGACTACGCCCGCTCTCTCCCCATTTCCACCTCTCCCTCTCCTCCTCTCCCTCGCTCCCCCTCCTCTCTCCCCCTCTCCCTCGCTCTCTCCTCCTCTCCCTCGCTCCCCCTCTCCCTCGCTTTCTCCCCCTCCTCTCTCCTCCTCTCCCTCGCTCCCCCTCCTCTCTCTCCTCTGAACCTCCCAGAATCTCAGATTAATTGAGTTGGCCTGGGATTTTGGGGGCGAGCGGCCGATGGGATTAAAAACAATTTTCTTGTTCTTCTTCTGGTCCGCACAGACGCTCCTCTGTGTTTCGGGGGGAAGTGATGGCGAAGGGTGTGGCAGCTCCCTTCCTTATTCCGGATGGATCCGTGTGAGACCCAGTCCAATCTGTGCTATAGGACTCCTGAGAGGCAGACCCAGTCTAATCTGCTCTGTAGGAATCCTGAGGGGAAGAATATCAGGAAGACACTGTGGAGTAAGGGCCCCCCTTATTAAAGGGGGGTCGTGGGGCGGTGTCCATGCCAAAATGTGACTCTGAACTAAAGCACTACTATTGTCAGAGCGAAATCTGATTTGAACTCACGTGACCTGACTTGCGAGAGGAGGTGGCCCAGTTAAAGTACGCAGCGCCTGCAGAGAGAGAACACATGAGGTAGAGTGCTTCTGGGGTGAGCGCGCGTGCCACCGCGTGAGTCAGCGCATTCATTCAGTTCAAACAACGTCTAGACGTCCCGTGGAAAAGAGGGAAAAATGAGGAAACGCTGAATGGCACTGTGGTTTAGTTGTGTTGTGTTAAAAGGACCGGTGGAGGACAGGCCTTGTGCACCATCCCCATGCTGCCATCCCCGTTACCCCCATAAATCTTTATTTTAATCGTTTCTGGATAATAATGTCCATTTCCGGATCACCCCACAAATGATATGCACGTGTAGTCTATCTCTCTCCCTCTCATTCTTGCTCTCTCTCTCTCTCTCAAGTAGGGCTGTCCAACCCTGTTCCTGGAGATATACCGTCCCGTAGGTTTTCACTCCATCCCTAATTTGGCACCCCACGATTCTGCTAATTGGCAGCTCAGCGAGGTCTCTGGCAGTTGAATTAATGTGCTTTGTTAGGGTTAGAGTGAAAAACTTAATGACGGTGGATCACCAGGAACAGGGTTGGGCAGCTCTGCTCTAGGTGTTCAATAAGTGTGCCTTGTTAGGGTTGGAGTAAAAATCTGCAGGGCAGTAGATCTCCAGGGACAGGGTTGGGCAGCTCTGTTCTGGCTGTTGAATAAGTGTGCTTTATTAGCCTGGTCAGGCCCATAAAATCATAAGGTTATGAGCAGACTAGTCAAGCCCAGAGTACTATAAGGTTGTGAGCAGATTTGGTCAGGCTCATAGTACTGTAAGGTTATTATCAGACTGGTCAGGCTCATAGTATTGTAAGGTTATTATCAGGCTGGTCAGGCTCATAGTATTGTAAGGTTATCATCAGACTGGTCAGGCTCATAGTATTGTAAGGTTATCATCAGACTGGTCAGGCTCATAGTATTGTAAGGTTATTATCAGGCTGGTCAGGCTCATAGTATTGTAAGGTTATCATCAGACTGGTCAGGCTCATAGTATTGTAAGGTTATCATCAGACTGGTCAGGCTCATAGTATTGTAAGGTTATTATCAGGCTGGTCAGGCTCATAGTATTGTAAGGTTATCATCAGACTGGTCAGGCTCATAGTATTGTAAGGTTATCATCAGACTGGTCAGGCTCATAGTGTTGCAAGCTTATCATCAGACTTGTCAGGGTCATAGTACTATAAGTTTATGAGCAGCCTCATCAGGCTCATAATATGAGCTGCCTGGTCATAGTATCACTGGTAGGTTATGACAAGCCCGGTCAGACTGATCGTGCTGTAAGTTTATGAGCAGCCTGGCCAGGCTCATAGTGCTGTAAGGTTATGAGCATCTTGGTCAGGCTCATAGTGCTGTAAGTTTATGAGCAGCCTGGTCAGGCTCATAGTGCTGTAAGTTTATGAGCAGCCTGGTCAGGCTCATAGTGCTGTAAGTTTATGAGCAGCCTGGTCAGGCTCGTAGTGCTGTAAGTTTATGAGCAGCCTGGCCAGGCTCATAGTGCTGTAAGGTTATGAGCAGCTTGGTCAGGCTCATAGTGCTGTAAGTTTATGAGCAGCCTGGTCAGGCTCATAGTGCTGTAAGTTTATGAGCAGCCTGGTCAGGCTCATAGTGCTGTAAGTTTATGAGCAGCTTGGTCAGGCTCATAGTGCTGTTAGGTTATGAGCAGCTTGGTCAGGCTCATAGTGCTGTAAGTTTATGAGCAGCCTGGTCAGGCTCATAGTGCTGTAAGTTTATGAGCAGCCTGCTCTAAATAATGCAGACAACACTGCAGTTTGTGGCTTAACTTTCCATGCAAACTGAGCTATGGATTATTTTTTGTGAAGATATTATTTGTAGTTTTATATTTCTGTGTACAACAGACAATATCCATCCGTCTTTTCAGTGTGTCTGTCTGTCTGTCATGACGCCTGAAAATAATGTACTTCTGTGATTACACATGCATGAGCAGCATTGTTACATCTAACACTGGCTGTATCCATGTAAGGAGATCTATGGGACTTGCAGGGCAATGTTCATAAGCATTAATATAATCCAGACAATAAAATATTTATGAATGTAATTTGCAGACCCACACAGAATGGATTTCCAATATACTGTAAATGACCCAGGGCGGGAGATCTGTCTGTGCAGCGGTGTTCATTTTTCTTCCAGAAAGAGTAGGAACTAAACTAATAAAAAGCCAAAGAAGGGTAAATATTATTAAAAGTAACAGAAATATCCCACAGAATTACTGAATGTGCTGTGAGAGAGAGAATCGGAGTAGAAGGTATGGAATCCAAGAGTATTTAGTAAAGACAATCCGCAGAACAAAATTCTAAAGATTTGATGTCATTCTTTGGTGAACAACCTAATCGTTTTTTTAATTTATTTTTTTTTATCTCTGAATCCTGAAGGAAAGTAATATTTTTGTTCAGTCATTATTCTCATTTTCTGCCCTTGCTCCACTCTCTACCTCACAAACTCCCACACACTGATTACTGAGAA
This sequence comes from Anguilla rostrata, assembly GCF_018555375.3. Lineage (NCBI taxonomy): Eukaryota > Metazoa > Chordata > Actinopteri > Anguilliformes > Anguillidae > Anguilla > Anguilla rostrata. The sequence goes on along the minus strand of NC_057945.1, from coordinate 8,169,249 downwards.
GAAAACAAAAACCCTCACCATGGAGACACAAACTAAAAATGATATTTTGTTATTTTGTGCATGACAGTTGCGGAGGTCGTGTGCATTCCACACTTGCGCGTTAGTGCTGTCCATGGCTAAACTGTCAGTTCATCAAATGCTTTCATTAGGAAGTCCGCAGTGATGCACTGCATTATGTGCCATCAGGTACATTGTTTGTTATTGGTTTTTTTTTGGAAGAACAAGCAGGTCAGCAGGTCTTAGGGAGAATCAGAAACATTAATACTGAGAGGGTAAAAATGATCATTCAGCCCTTATTTCCCTCAGAGTCGCACAGCTGCTAGGAATTCTTCTGCTCTGCTGACTTTCCATAGAGAACGCAGCTGTAGGGAAAAAAAAAAACACTGAGTTCAGAAGTTTAAGAGCCTTTTCATTTTAGCCCTCTTGCCTTTTTGGCGGTTTTCATAGTTTGAGATTCCACACATTCCATATTACAAATTTAAACATTAAAAGTAAACAGCAAAATGTATTATCAAATGAAAACCTAGGCATTCTCCAGACCTGGGTCAAATATGTATTTGTTTTGGATTCAAATACTTTTCTGTGCTCTATTGATCTTGTCTGGTGTTATTGAGCCCGCCAATTTGACCATAAGGCGGGGTTTGCACTTTTTGAAAGTATTTCATTGGTTCCAATACACCAGACAAGATCAGTAAAGTGTAGAAAACTATTTGAATCCAAAACAAATATGTATTTGACCCAGGTCTGGCATTCTCTTCCTCTCTGCAATTCACCACTAAATATCTTTATATGAATGATGCATTGTTATCCTGTATCCAACCAATAAAAATATGCAGAGCAGTACTCTATCGCCCCCATTTCATTTAGCGAGAAAGTAAACAGTGCTCACCTCATTTCCCTTTGACTTCGCTTCTTGCTTCAACCTATGATCTTTGCAGATACTTTCGGTGTGATTATTTGCAAGAACCATTGCTGGAATAAATTGTTTACGTATAACTGCCTTAAAACTCTTCCATAATTTATCCAAGAAGAATATCATAGTTTGGAAACCATAATTTAATGTACTGGTTGTAATTTCAAGCATGCAAAGACTCAGGATAAAATAACCAACACTGGCATTATATTATTGGAGTTTAACACTCCATTACTCATTGACAAAATGGCTGAACTGTACACAATTTGGTGAAAGAGGGCATACAAAACAAATTAATTAACGGTATAATACTACTAATGTATGAAGATATTTGGAGATAAGTGTAACAAAATTTTACTGTTGACCATTATATCAAGCAGAATACGTTAAACAAAATATTCAATAATCACGTTTTTACATTCACCTGAGAAGCTATTCTTCCGAAGCAACATTCTATTGGCGTAGAAAAAAAATGTAAAGTCGCGTATAATGTCCTGAGGTTTAAAGATTTTACGGAGACTGTTTTCCGTGATTGCGAGTTGCGCTTTGCTGTTTCTTCTCGTCTGAGGTGAGATGACGCAACAGGAGCCGCGCAGAGTTCACGAAGTACGTTTTTCATCTGATGATTTTTCCATTCTGTGGGCTTGTGTGAGGAGCGAAGGCCCCCGCTGCGCGTGATCTGTGGGAGCAGGTGTGATGCCTATTCAGCCACGCCGCTCGGCGGGCCCGGGAGCGACCGGCGGATCCGGCGGCGGAGAGTTCCGGAATGGAAGCTCTCCCCGATTCGGTTTCCGATTGACGATTGAGAGAGACAGCCAGATGGCGGCCTTTGAACGCGTCTCTGATGAGACTTTCTTCTCTTTTCCACTGCTATTTCAGACAGAGTTCAAAGAAAATAAAAAAAAATGAAAACCAGAGTCACAAATTGAAAGAATCTGCACACATGAGTTCAGTCTGTCAAAAAAAGGAAAAGAAAAGAAACTAAGTTTGAATGGTTGATCTCAAGAACAATGCACTTTGCTCTCCTGTTATACTGATCTGATATGGCAACACCACTCCATTGATATCCAGTTGGAACGCAGCGGAAATGGTCATTTTTTTCATGGGTTTTATCTCAAAGCAGCCAGAATGTTTCCCTCTCTAGCACAGTTCCCGCCATTAACCAAAAATTCACTCACAGGGATATATATTCTGACTGGAGAAAGCCTGCTTGACTTTTCATTGGGTATCTGTATCTATCATCACAACCAGACCTGGGTCAAATACCTATTTGTTTTGGATTCAAATACTCTTCTGTGCTCTGTTTATCTTGCCTGTTACAACTGAACCTGCCAATAGGACCAAAAGGTGGGGTTTGCACTTGAGAGTATGTCATAGGTTCAAATACACCAGACAAGCTCAGTAAAGTGTAGAAAAGTATTTTAACCCAAAACAATTATGTATTTGACCCAGGTCTGATCACTACCAATGTTAAAGTGACATTATGTACAAATGGTTAGTGTGAAGATATAACTCTTTGATGTAAGATATATATTCATTCTTTGGTTAATGAATGAATACATAACTATAAAAACACATATCTCTACATCTTTGAGAGTATGTGCAATGTGTACTGTCTTGCTTTTCTGGTGCTTTATTGCCTATATCTTGGTATGCAAATCAATACCCTTTAACAATGTTAAATTATATAAATTCGGTAAGTCTCTAAAGTGGATGGGCTACAGCAGCAGAAGACTATGCTGGGTTTCACTCCTACCTGCTAAGAACAGAAAGATGAGGCTATGGTGGGCACGTGATCACCAAAACTGAAGAACAGAAGACTGGAAGAATGAATCCATTAATTCCCTTAATACCAACTAAACAACATTTGAATGCCAATCTTATCATTCCCTTTATGGCCACAGTCTAACCTTTTTCAAATAGATACTTCCAGCGAGATAATACACTATATCACAAAACACGTATCATCTCAAACTGGTTCCATGACCATGACAAAGACTCCGGTTTACTCCAATGACCTGCACAGTCCCCAGATCTCAATCTCATAGAGCACCTTTGAGATGAGGTAAACAGGAGGTTCACAGCATGAATGTGGCTGAAAAATTTCAGCATGGACCAAAATCCCTAAGGAATGATTCCAGCACCTTGTTGAATCCATGCTGAATTCAGGCTGTTCTGGAGGGTCCTATTCAGTATTCGACAGGTGTAACAAATAAAGAAATAAAGTGGCAAATGAGTGTGTGTGTGTGTGTGTGTGTGTGTGTGTGTGTGTGTGTGTGTGTGTGAAAAAGCCCTTGCTACATGCTGTTAACAAGAGGAAAAGAGCATCAACACTGGATGAAGAAAGATTGGGAAAATACTTTTTTACAGACACTCATCCTTTTAGACAAGCAGATAGTAGTTGCTTTCACTGTAGTCAGGGAAACTGATTTCTCTCTAGTTGGACTGAGTTCTTCCTGTAGATGTGGTGCATTTTTACGATGGTTTCTTTTGCTAGATGCCGCAAGATATTTGTCTTCTGCCTCTGATGTTATCCTTCTTCCTGGTCTTCTCTGTTAACATTACTGCCCATCAGCTGGAAACTTCAGTGTGTACTGCAAACTGCACCTGGACATCTTAAGTTTCTTTGCAATTCTCACTGGGAGTAAATGTCATGCCAGAATGTTTACTTGGTTCTGCACATCTATGCCTAAAGCCTTCTTCTTTGCCATATTGTCATAGTTCTAAAAAAAGTCTAATTAGAAAAGATTTCAGTCAATTTAACTACTCTTCCACCTCCTCCCTCCCATCCTTCCACCTAATACCTTGCAAAATGATGGATGTGCAATAACACGTTTACTTCTAGTTTAAACCAAAGGTTGCTATTTTGAGGATATGTTTTTTTTTAAACTCATCTTTCAGTTTTATTGTTAGTAGAATGTTTTTTAAGTTTGTAGTTTAGTTTGTTATTCAATAAATGCACATAAATTCTACACTACCCAAAGTTTAAAAAAAAGATTTATATTTTTTTAAACTGCAGGTAGCCTAATACTTTTGGCCTGTACTGTATATGCACAGACATACATACAGGTATACAACCTTCTATACATTCTGACCAGCAATGAATGAATGAATGAATAAATAAATAAATAAATAAACACTTATAGGCTAGAGCCAAAGTCATGGCTCGTACTGTCTCAAACACGCATTTAGCTTATTTTGTCTCAAAGGCACAGCAGCTTATCACTGTTCTCACCCCAGATCCCCCTCCAGCAGGCTGGCAGGCTCAGTTAGTCACCAAGCAGTGATTTCTATCTGATCAGAACCCCAATGAGAAGCTGCTGCAGGAGGAGGCTATGCGGCTAATGCTAATCTCAAAATGCACTAAGACATACAAGACAGTCATTACAAGTCAGCAGCTGCCCACTTCCACGCCCTGACGTATGGGTGCAAATAATAGCACATACTGTAGCCTAAATAAGCTGGTGCTCATCTATCAAAGCACTAATGTAACTGTGTCTGTAAATAAGCCATTTTCACTCGGTCAAAACTCGGTGAACTAGAATAGGTGAATAAGCCTAATAATGCGCTTGATGTGATCAGCAAATCGTTATTTTATTCTCTTGATGTTAAGTGCATTTTTCAGTACTGCAAGCTACAGCCAATGAATGTTTCGGCTACTATCTAAATAAGCCCAGTCGCAGTGGTGAATAGCAGAAAATTACATTTTATTAGGCTAATGTATTCCGTAAGAGGTGTTTCTTCTTTATTCAGAAGAAAAATATTTTGATAAACAACTAATGATGCTGAAAATCAGGACACCGTCATTTGTGGAGAAAAGGTTTATGCACACACACTGAATGCACAAGATTGAATGAATAAATAGTTATTCAAATGTTGTTGATGCACTAGAAGAAGGATGTCTCAGAACAAACTTCAGAGAAGTACATTAAAGACAAAAAAGACTGGTTGGGTTTATAAGTTACAAAGACAGACCTAAGACAGATGCAAAGCATTATAGCACTGTGCAAATGTCAGAGACCATTTTGTGTTCGAGATTTCTTGGATCAAGAGAAGCAGAAAATGCTACCATCTTCTAGGGCTGAACTTTGGAGGTGTTTACAAGAAGCATGGAAAAATATACCCGCAGATTTCTTCATAAAACTCAAAGCAAGTCTCCCGAAAAGAATGGAAGCTGTAATAAAGGCAAAGGGTGGACACACTAAACACTAAAATGGCCGTGTGAGATGACTGTGTGTCTTTGCTGTCTGGGGAAAGCTGTTCTTCCCATGAAGACCCTGACACAGCTGCCGTAGCTGTATCAGGAGGGAGAAATTGATGGCATCAGATTTTACTAATTTGAATGGAGAAAGCACCTGCTTCTTGAACATCCCTCTTGGATTGATGGCATTGTTTAGTGCATTTCCTAATAAACTAAAAATTCTTGCCAGCTGCTACATTCAAAATGAGTTCATAGGGCTCCCTTTATTGTCATATTGTCACATTAAACTGAATCTGCATGATGGCAATGCCTGTGAAAGGTGCAGACTCCATGGATGAGCTCTGGGAAGGCCCTCTTACTCTCACATTCTGGGACTTCCCCAATGTTCCCAGGGACGGGGCTCTTTGGGCACCCAGATCCTGTCCAGTAGAATTTAGTAGTACATTACTACATCTCCAGTAGGACACTTACATGCAGCAGACACACTTTTAATTAAGTCATGGATCATTGACTAATTTAACCAGGGAGGGGATTGCACCTGGCCATGAGAATAAGCCTATTGACACTTTCCCCCACTGGGACATCATGAAAAAGGGAGAGGAGAGAGAATAAAATGTGAAATAAAGGTGGGAGGAGGTGGTGGGGAACAGCTGGCCCAACGGAGGAGAGGCACGTGATGATCTATACCAGCAGGGAAAACTGGCTTAACAGGTTTTCACACATTTAAAACTTCAATTAAAAGTCTGCAAGAGGCATCTTTTATTGGTGAGCTTGACTTCCTGACTTCCTTAGATCCCAAACAAGTCTGGATGTGAAAGCAGTTTGATTTATTGCTTCCTTACTTTCATGGTGCTTCTTTAGTTTTGGAGGGGCTGACTCTGAGGTTATGTCGTGGAAGGTTCGGAAGCTTTAAAGGACTATTCCGGTATTGTGGATGTTAAATCCCGTATGCTACAAAGCAGTTTAAACCCTGGACAGCAGGGTTGGGTGGACCTGTAGGGTTCAGGGTGACAAAAGATTGGCTCTAGTGTCACCCAGGGATGAGAGGATTTAAGCTAGCTGGATTGACACCATCGCCTGCAAGTCTGCCTGTTGAGCTGCACAGAAAATCCCTTAACCTGACTCGTGACTGCGTGAGCCTGTGGTGCAGTGAACAGTCCTGACGAACACTGATGAACGCTGCCGGACTTTCCGAACTGGGGAGACGAAGTGGGAAGAAAGGTTGAAGGAAGGTGGTCGGAGGGTTTTGCGATGAAGCTTAGACGGGAGGAAGGAAAGGTTCAGGGCCCATTTACAGCAAAGGTTGTGTCTCCCTAGATCTCACAGTTGCAAAGCGATGTTTCAGACAGAATGCCCGGAGCTTGCTTTAGGCTGCAGTCCTACTGCTGATTCCGCTCGACACTGTGGATCCACACGAGATGGTCTTAGTTTCGAACAGGTCTACACACAGGCTTTACACCAACAGCTTGGCCTCCAGACTGAATCAGTCAAATCATAGCTGTCACAATGACTAAAGGGTGAGAAAATAACATTGATTTCCATATAAAGCACCTTTCACAGATTCAGTCTGACTGATAGACCGTTACCAGTGAATTCTACTGTCCAGCACTTTTGTGCTTTCTGGGGGATTGTGAATATTAGGTTATGCAGTGTGTCTTGGGTATTCATACATGCTGACTCCTGAATCCTTCTGCATGTTGGCTCATTCTTGGTTGAATAATTAATAACTAAGTAATATCTGTTATGTGTTATTTGTCACACGAGGATAGATTTATCAGTGGTTAGGACTTGGCAAGGACTAGAAGAAAGTCAGTTGTCACCTAATACGTGAAACCTTAGAATTGAAAAAGAGTGTACATTGTTTTTCACATGAATGCACATGAATGTAATTGTTGGAGAGAATAACATCACAAGAAGAAGCTCTTTAACTTTGAAGAAACTAAATCACAGTTATGAAGGCAGCTAATCACATAAGGGTGAATGCCTGTTCACAGTACGTGCCTGCTGAGGAGTCCTGACAATCAGCGCTTTGACATGTGCGTTTGCAAAGCCGACCGCTAAATATTGTGGTGGATCTATAATGCTATAAGCAGTCATCTGGTGGGAGTCATTGGGTCTGATGATTGCTCCAAATAGTTGTATAACAGCCAATGACTATGAAGTCATTTTGCAAGACCAGGTGAACTCTATGCACTGTTTGCAAGACCAGCTGAACAAATTCATGGACAGTTATCAAACACCCATATCACCTGTGTGAAAACGTAATTGCCCCTTGTGGTGTGGGGATGGCTGGTTTAAGCAGCCACACCTGCCCTGGGTCAAGCTAATTAGACCTGGCCAATTGGATAATTGGTGAAGAATTAGATAATTGGCCAGGCTAATTGGACCCAGGAACAGGAGGGCTGCACCTGTGCAGTGGGTAATCACTGCGCACAGGTAATCTGCATCCCACCACACCAGGCAGCTTCGGTCATGACTGTTTTAACATCTGCTCATTTGGCTATACCATCTTGCCAAACCCTCGTGGAATAAATGTGGACTGTTTGAACATCTTCTCCCTGTGTCTCTGTGCTGGAGGGCCCCAAAGAAAGCCACTTCGGTGGCCTGTGGCAGGCGTGTTTGCCACACCCCTCTAGTTAATTAACCAGACTTAATTGATAATTGGATTCAGCTGATTGAACACAGTGAGGCTTTATTGCAGCCAGTCTTGTTAAATCTAATCCTCACTCATATTGAACCTTACCATCAGAGTAAAGTAGTCACCACAAAGTTTCTACAATCACACTATGCCACAATCAAAGGAAATTCTAGAAGAGATGAAAAAATAAGTTGAAATATATCAGTCTGGAAAGGGTAGTGGTAGTCTGCCTACCAAAATTTCTCCAATAGTGCAGCAACAACTCAGGAACTCACAAAAGATCCCAGAAAAACATCCAAAGAACTGCAGGCCTCTCTAGGCTCAGCTAAGGTCAGTGTTCATGACTCCACAATAAGAAAGAAACTGAGACAAAATGGGATTCATGGGAGAGTAGCAAGGTGGAAACCATTGCTAACCAAAAGAAACATCAGTGCTCATCTCACAATGGCAAAAAAGCACCTGAATGATCTCCAAGCCTTTTAGTATAATGTTCTATGGGCAAATGGACAAAAAGTCAAAAGTAGACCTTTTTGGATGACAGTTATATACAGCATTTTACATTAAGGACACCATACCAATAGTCAAACATGGTGGTGGCAGTGTGATGGTGTGGGGATGCTTTATTGCCCTGTGACCTGGGTGACTTGCCATTGTTAAAGGAACCATGAATTCTGCCCTGTACCACAGAATTCTTAAGGAGAATGTCCCATCATGTGTCCCTGTAGCGGAAGCTGAAGTGTAATTGGGTTATGCAGCAAGTGATCCAAAACACATCCCCTGTAAGTGGCTGAAAAGAAACAAAATTAAAGTTTCGAGTAACCTAGACAAAGTCCTGACTTGAACCCAATAGATATGCCGTGGCAGGACCCGAAACGAGCAGTTCATGCTCAAAAACCTGCCAATTTGTCTGAATTAAAGCCATTTTGCAAAGAAGAGTGGGCTAAAATTCACCCTCAGTGATGTGAAAGACTAATATCAAATTACATAAAGTGTTTGGTTGCAATTGTTGCTGCTACAGGTGGTTCAACCAGTTAGTTATTAAGCTAAAGGGGGCAATAAATAAATAAATAAATAAAATAATAATTTTAAAAATGTTTTTTTTTGTTTACTCACATTCCCTTTGTGCAATATTGCATTCGGTCTAAAAAGCTGAAACCATTTCACATCCAGTGTGACACAAGTGTGCAATAATAGATTTAATCAGGAAGGGGGGGGGGGTAATACTTTTCCAAGGCACAGTAAATATGAGTATTTGAAGGGAAGCGGCCTTTGTGCTATTCCAGTGTGCAGCATTAGGCCCCCTCCAGGTCACGGGGCCCCTGCTGGTCACTGGGGACCCTGCCATGCCCGCACTGCTTGAGTCAGAGCGAACTGTGACTGTATGCTGATATGCATTTTTCCACTGTGCTGAGATCACCCAGACCCTGCAGCAGTGTACCCCGTTGCTGTGTCATATGCTAACGCAATATGATTTAAGATAATCCCTTCTTCTGAAAATGAGTTATTTTGGGAGGGGCACGCCATGACGCAGTTGAGAAAAACACGCTTTGAGAGCAGCACATCTTATTTCAGAGGACTGAAACAGAAAAGAAAGTGCATTATATCATCGGAATATGAGATTTATAGGTAAATCCACTTATAAAAAGATTATTGGGTCTAAAATGGGCTGCTCATCACACAGCGGCTGTGAATGCTATCTGTGCCATTATGGCATCCTCTTAATGTCCGATTCATTAAAGCATGGGTGTCAAATCTTATTGGAAAATGACCCGACTGGGTGCAGTCTTTTTAAAAAATTTTTTAGCCCAACACTACGGCACCTGATTCGACCAAATAATCATCATCATCATCTCCAAATCAAGACCCTGATCAGTAGAATCAGGTTTCTTAGTGCTGGCTAAAACAAAACCTGCACCCACACTGGCCCTTTTTTTGGACACCTCTGCACAAAAAAACATTGATGCAAGCATGACAACAACCGTGCCCAGCGGTCAGTGAATGCAGTAATAACCAAGACCGAGACATGTGGAAAAGAGAAAAATATGTCAGGGAGACACGTCATGTTTTCTAAAGAGGTGCTTGAGATCTTGTTGACGTGGGTCACTGCTAACTTGACTAATCTGGATAAATTTAATTACAACGAAGAGGAACCCACAAACACATAATGTCAGTTCTGTAGGCGTTGCTTAATGTGAGGGACAGATGTAGAGAACAGATGGAATGATTTCAAAAGGACGATCAAAAATAAAAGGTCTTCTTTACCACTCAGGGACTGGTGGGGGTTGAACAGACTCAACAATAATGTAATGCTTTGTTTAATCTTGAACAAATTGTCCTAAAATGTATTCAAATAGAGTAAGTAGTTGAGTCACACACTGAAACTGAAACTGGATTACACCATGTCACAATCATTGTAGTTTGGTTGTTTGTTCTACAATTTGATGTATACACTTCACGTGTATGCCCATTGACCTCATCTACAATGTCATGAGCTGGGCCAATCTGCTTTAGCACCTTGAAGACTCCCATTGGCTCTGGCTTTCAGGCGGTGTTAAGGGACACTGTCGAGTGGTCTGAACCCAAATGCTATCCACATTCTACTGCTATCTCAGCTACAGCCTCTGACTTTCAATCAACCAATCAATTACATTGCATTACAAGCATTTAGCAGACGCTCTTATCCAGAGCGACTTACACAACTTTTACATAGCATTTACATTGCATCCATATATACAACTGGATATATACTGAAGCAATGCAGGTGAAGTACCTTGCTCAAGGGTACGACGGCAGTGTCCTACCCGGGAATCGAACCCGCGACCTGTAGGTCACAGGACCAGTTTCTTACCCATTATACTACACTGCCGCCCAATCAGTCAGTCGATCAGTCTGCGTACAGTAGCGCTGGCTGAGGTTTGCACGGACGCGGCCGTTCGTCATATTGGCAGAAGTCTGTTGTGACGGGAGCTGGAGGGCTGAGTCACAGAAGACATGAAAGGCGCTGGCCGTTTTTTGAAGTGCGCTGACGGCCTCGCCGTCCCCCTTCAGATGCCTATTGAATGGTTCCGTCCCGCTCTTCACCTTAAAAACTCCTTTCATTCCCCCGGGACGCTTCAAATGGGAGACGTCAGCGCTTTGATCCGTCCCTGCGCATTTCCTGACCCACACACGCGCGCGCGCGCACATGCACACACACGCACATATGCACACACACACGCACGCACTCACGCACGCATACACACACAAACATACACACACGCACGCACGCACACATACACACACACACACGCACACACTGACACACACACACGCACGCGCACACACACGCATACACACACACACATGCACATACGCACACACACGCACACACGCACGCATGCACACACACACACATACATACACACACACACGCACAAACGCACACACACACGCACGCACGCACACACACACACACGCACGCACACACACACACACACACACATACACACACGCACACACACACACACAAACACACACACACACACACACAAACATATGCACACACACACGCACGACACACACACACACATACGCACACACACACGCGCATACACACACACGCACATACGCATACACACGCATACACACATACACACATACGCACACACACGCACACACACGCACACACGGACACACGCACGCACACACATACACACACGCACACACGCACATACGCACACACGCACGCACGCACGCACACACACACATACACACACGCACACACACACGCGCGCGCGCACACGCACGCACACACACACACCACACACACACACACAGTTTTCACAAACACTGAGCAAGCTGCTTATGTCACCATCTCTATGCACAACTTTGTTGAAATTTTGAGATCTTAAAATTATGAGGTTCTACCTGGACTTTATGTTGAAAATTTATTAACATAGGAATGCTTTTTGTCATGTCATTGTGCAATACAATACATTAAACACTTTTTTCTTTAAAAACATATTAAACTAACTTGAGTTTTGAAAAATGTATGAGTGCTTGATACCTGAAAACTACACTGTAGACAGAACCCTCTTACTCTACACTACTGATTATCCTAAATTTCAGGTATTTTCCCTTAACATCTGCTTCTGAGGTTTCCAGGGTTTATTTGAACTATCTGCTCAGTTTGGAGCAAAGACACCAGTTGTGACGAGTTAACTCTGTAATCAGCCACTTTAATCATGCATTCAGTGATGTGTAACAACTAAATCCAGCATCTGGGACCTGCAGTGCAAGCTAATGATAACAGCGCTGAATGCACTGCGAACTGTTCCCCTGCAGCCTGGTTTCAGTCATTTCACCTTTTTAAATGAATGCCTGTTCCTATGGTCTCTGTGAAGGAGAGAGGTTCATGAGGTAAACTAGAGAGTGTGTCTGTTCCTCCAGAACCTGCGTTGCAGCTTTGCATAAAACAAAAAAAATCCTTCTACTGCTCCAACGAGTCTCACCTCAGATTGAACTGAACTGTACATAAATGCATTTGCACTTTCCTATTTATACACATATTTAGGAAAGGTTACGTAAATTTGGCTTCAGTTGTTTTTGGGTTGATGTCAATGTGCTTCAATGTCCTCTGTACTGTGGAATTAAAAGAATTACAGAATTAATACAGATGGTGTTAGGTTACCTTTTTAAGGTGTTATGGTTTTCTTTTTAGAGCTTGTTGTGCATTTATTTAGAATTTGTACTTTGGTTCTTGGTTAGCATAGATAACTTGCACTGGTGCTTTAGTGATGTTATAGCTTCACTTACTGGTCTGGGAATGCTGTTGGCCAGGTCTGCCTCTATTGTTGATATTAATCACATGAAGGCATTTATGGTTCTCCTGTATTGTAGTTTGCTCTAGATGTCTGCTATATTGATGTAAGGTAATAATGTTGTGTAATATAGTCTGGAGTGAAATTATCTTTTTATTGTTAGTAGTCCATGCTTAGATATCCACATATAACAGCGTATTTTCAATGTCTAGGAATAATTAAAACAGTGTGTGTTTGTGTGTGTGTGTGTATATATATATGCATATAATTTAAATTACATTTATTTATGTGCCAATTTAAGTGAGCATGTGTGTGTCTGTGTAAATGTGTTTACATGTATGTGTGTGTGTGTGTGTGTGCATATAAGTTTATATTTTGTCTGGCCTTTGTTCATAACTTTATACAGTCATTAGTTTGGCATAGCATTCAGAGAATTAGTGATATCACTTTTGGATTTCATCACTCTTTAAATTAGGTCCTCTGAAGATGGTTTGTGACTCATGCAAGAAAAGGTCTCAAGAAATGAACAACCCAGCACCATATACCCCCCCCCCCAAGCCCCCCCACCCCCCAGGTGTGCATTTGTGCATGGCTGCTGGTCCTGAAACCTGGCACCTGTATATGTAACAGTAGTTTTTTAGCCCAGCAGCCTCTAAACAATTCACAGCCTGTTTCTGCTCCACCTACAGTGTCTGTGAACCATATTCTTCCATTTCTGATAGCCAGCATTAAGGAGACGCTCCCTGTGACACCGGATTGCACTGAATCTGAAACCGCTAATGAAGCTGCTGGCTGTGGCAGCGGTTTGACTGGGGCACAGTGCAGCTCCATTACTCACTCCTGTTCTGTTCTCTGCTGTTATGACGGTACACAGACCCAATTAATCAATCTGAAACACTGTCTGCGAGGCTTATCTTTGAAGTTTAGCACTGCGCAAAAAAAAAAAGGCCCAGAAAATATCAATACAAACAACTTGCTCACAGAAACAAAGCATTGAAATAATGCCACGGGTATAATGAAGTAGTACAGTTTAAACAGAACTGATAGGGGAATTGATAGTGCACAGTCCACAGTACATGTCCATGTTATCGGTGAAGAACACAAGCAGCCCCTACTGGTCACATGCTGCACTGCAGCCAATGAAAGCTAAGAAAGCTAAGAGGGCTAAAAAGTCTGATCTAGGAAGTTGCTCTAGTCCAGAAGACTTCGACAGCAATAATCACAACATCAGAAACGCCACAGAAGTGCAGATACAGAGAATCAGTCCAAAGGTGAGTGTAAAAATTAAACGGAGGACTTGTATTTTTATTTTTTTTTAAATCATGCAAAAGGAACTTACATTACACTACACTCACTTAGCTCATGATCTTATCCAGAGAGCCTTACAGAAGTGCAGAAATCCAGTGTTACTCTATGCAAAAATCACTATAACACAGAGGCCCATTACAATTACCAAGTGTACAGCAAGTCTAACAACCAGTTTTGTAGCAATAGGTATGATTATTAAACAGACATTTTTAAACAGACACAATCATTGTTATCATTACTATACTGTATATAAATAAATATAACCAGATAAAACAGTCAAGCATGACTGAAAAAATAGTGTTGTTGACACAAAGCAGTGTAAAGTTGGAAGATGGCCTTTCAGATATTAATTCCGGAGTTTGTATTTGGTTCCAGCTGAAATCCAAAACTGTAATTGGATGTGAAATTTTTTTTTAAACCCTGAAGGGTACAGCATTTCAATGTCAATATAAATTAAAGGAAGCTTAATTCAATGATATGCATTTTGACAGACAAAAAAAAAACAAAAACAAAAAAAAAACAATGCTGTCAAAGGTCATTGATGAAGTAATTTGCCTGTTTGAAATGGCAGTTTTTTCCAATATAATGATAACAATGCTTAGCGTCTTCCTTTTATAAACACAATCTTTGTTAATCATCCATTGGTTGGTAATAATGTCAAACCTTACAAGCCTGCTAAGAAATTTGAAAGTATAGCCTGTGAGAAATTGTATTCCACTGAGAATATGAAACAAAGGTGTGAATTAAGCAGAAAGGACAAAGTGCTATGGCAAAGTCAGCAGACCGGCTTAGCTTACAAAAACACCTTAAGTAAACCTCACTGTTTCCTAGGACATAGTAGCAACAAAAGAGATATTGTTACGGGATTCTGTTGCTATGGTGGCAACAAACATATCTTCCAGGTGTGAGAGAGAGAAAAGAAAGAGACGGGAAAATATGGCTACATCCAAAACATCAGGCAAGCCATGCAACCTGGTGAATCATGATCAAATCTGGTAAATGTTCTTATTTTTAATTCCTCATGTTAGTGTGCATTAATATGTCTGCATTAATATTTTATTCATGGATTGCACGTGCTGCTTGTAATTCTGTCAGCCTTCTGCTTCTCTTTCTTTTCTTCTTTTGTCTCATAGTAGCAGCAGTATTAGCAGTAGCAGCAGTATTATTAGTAGAAGTAGTATTAGCAGTAGCAGTAGCATTTGTGGTTGTAGTAGAAGTAACAGTATTTGTAATATTGGCAGTAACAGTAGAAGTTACAATATCTTAAAGAGTAGCATAGGTGGATGTGTACCAATTGTAAGCAGAGTTGCGAATAACCATATTTAAAACAGCAAAAGTGGGTATCATTTATTGGGTTGGGGGGAGGGGGGGGCTATATAAGAAAACCTGACATCATTGAACAACAAGATAAATGTTTACAACTGTAAAACATAGGAACAGAGGTCTGGATCTTGCAAGCAAATGTAGACACAGATTGTGGTGAAATTCAATATGATTAAAATAATGGTTCTAATTCACTTGTACTGGAATATTTGAGGATCATCAGTTTGGTTTTTGAAAAACAAAAAACAATTACACATAAACACACACACACACACAGACACACATGTGCAGGCAGGTACGCACGTATGCACACACACAGGTGGTGTAGACAGCTATAATTATATGGTGTGATAATTATAAGTGTGATGTTAAATAACTGTTTCGGTTTGCCTGAGGAACACCCATATACAGTATGGTGAAAGCACGCTTACCTTCCTTGTCCAACTTGTTCCTTCTGTCTGCGTGTACTCCATAGTAATTGAGTAAATTTAGTAAAACATCAACTGATCACATATGTTTCATCCTATTACAGAATACCAAATACTGTACCTCCAAAGTCATTTGAGGGTTTTCTCCCCAAAGATAATTTTTTTGACCATATATACTTGCCATACGGGGGTTCAGGCCTGGTGTTTGCTCTGTTTACTCTTTTCGCTCTGGCTCTTGCCCTGCTACTCTGTAAAGTGTCTGTGTGGCAGTTCTCTGTAAAAAGCGCTATACAAATAAAATTGAACTGAAAAAAAAGCGAATGTATTTCTATACTACAATCAAAATAGGGGAGGAGTAGGTTGTTTTAGCACATATTTCAAATGCAAGTACTTGAAATACTGCTACTTCCTGAGCACATTATTAGCCTTGTATAAAACTTCTGATAATATAAATCTTGTGCCACACACAGTAAAGTTTCAAGTGTCCTCTTCTATCTATATTTCTAATTAAGTGCACATAAAGTAACCCCAGAATTCCATCACCATTGTGTTCTCCATCTGGTTTTAATTCAGGAACATTGTAGAGAAGAGCAGGAAGCTTTGTACACTGATTCGTCTTTAAATTTCTTTTACCGCTCGCAGGAAAGTACACATAAATATGGAACTGGAATCCGCCAAGAGCTGGCCTCAGAAATGGGGTTTTCTAACCGAGTCCTACAACCAGGTGAGGTTATAACAGCTGTTCACTAGCCTGCCAAAAATCACGCTGTTTGTCAACAACTGCGAGTACTAAGACTGAGTTCTGCAGTGTTATTTTCTCTTTGTTGTTACTGGCTAAATGCAAATATTGGTATGAATACCAACATGGAAATGGTTTCAGTTTTTAAAAAGGAGGGAAAAGGAATTACTGCCTCTACATAGAATTATAAAAAAATATGTAGATGCATAATTTAAGATAACATAAAGATTCTTGGTAAAATAGTAGGAATATTTTGCTATCATGACTTTACCAACTGGTACACACCTTTTCTGTATCTTCAAAAAATGCTACAATCTACAAAGGACTTATGCCGAACAAACGACTTTGCCCGAACTGTTCCGTGGGCAGAAAAAGATGAAGATGTGCAGACAGGTCGCAGGTGTGGCAGTATTTCTCACCTGTTCACGTGCTCTTCTGCCAGGCAATGCAGGAGAGCAGCAAGGTGACGGACAGAATCCTGAAACTGGAGCTTCCGGAACACCTGAAGACACGCCCCCCAACTCCCCCGGAGGAATACCTGGAGGTGAGGTCACTTCCTGGACTTCCAGGGCAGAATTGTTTTATCAGACAAAAAGCAGAGCGATTTGTTTCTATAATTAAGCTCATATATCCTTCCTTTTTTGACTGTTGTAGGAAGAGAATTATTTGTGGTAGTGTACGGAACTTGTCCATAAATGTATTGGAAAGATGTCATGTCAGTTACAGTACTTTTCATATGATCTCCCCCAAACTGTCTTACAGATAAATGGATGGGCAGTAATAATGCATTTCACACCACTGTCATACACAATAATACATACCAGTGTCCTGTGCAGTAACATTATTATGAAACACACCTGTGTCATATACCGTTGTGCTATACAGCATTATCACTCAATTAGTCAATCACACTGTTGAAAGCGTTTTGCAGGAGTCTTGTTGACTGGAACACAGAGCCGGAAAAACCAATAATGGTTAATACACCTGAAGTTACTGGGCTCATAATGAAAAAATCTGAAGTTATTACATGGTTAAGCCATTGGACAATTTAAAATGAAATGTCTATTCTCCCTACTATTCAGGACAACATTCCCCTTTGATTTAATTGCAGGTTCAGGCATGTAACATGTGTTGTTGAAACCTCTCAGAGATCTTCTGGGAGTCTTTTACCGGTATCTGTGTCTCCCTGACGCAGGTGCGGCCGTCTCCTCCGGTTCCCCAGACAACGCAAGCGTTCATTGGCTGGCGCTCGGCGGTTCCAGGACTACAGCTTGAGCGGTACGGACGGGTGCAGTGCGGCAAGAAGAGCTTTCTTAAAGAGCTGGGCTGGGCATTGAACAGCTGCAGCTAATGCCTGATACTGTTCATCAGATGGCCCTCACAACCCAGCTAACCCTAACCCAGCAACCCCAACCAAGCTAACCCCAACCCAGCAACCCCAACCAAGCTAACCCCAACCAATTAACAGCAACCCAGCCAACTTCAATTCAACTATCCCTAATACAAATAACTCCAATCCAGTTAACCCCAACTAGCTAACCCAAACTAAACTAACCCCAACCCAGCTAACCCCAACCAACTGACAGCAATCCAGCCAACTTCAATACAGCTAGCTTGAATACAAATAACCGCAGCCCAGCGACCCCAACCAAGCTAACCCCAACTCAGCAACCCCAACCAACTAATAGCTAGCCCCAATACAAATAACCGCAATTCAGCTAACCCCAACCAACTAACCCTAACCAGACTAACCCCAACCCAGCCAACTTCAATCCAACTAGCCCTATACTAATAACCCTTATCCACCTAACCCCAATCTAACTCACCCTAACCCAATTAATCTCAATCCAGCAGACTACAACATAACTAGCCCCAACCCAGTTAATCTCGACTCAGCTGACATCAATCCAACTAACACCAAGCGAGCCAACCCTAATTCAACTAACCCCAACTAAACTAACCCCAATCCTGTTGACCACAACCAGACTAACCCCAGTCAAATTAATCCCATCCCAACGAATCGCCATCCAGACTACAAAGCAACTAAACCCAACCCAACCAACCCCAATCCAACTAACCCCAACCCAGCTAACTCCAATTCAATGAACCTCAACCCAGCCAACCCCAATCCAACTAACCATAAACCAATCACCCTCGAACCCAGCCAAACCCGATCTAAAAATCCCCTATCCAAATAGCCCCTACCCAACTAACTCCAAACCAGCTAACCACAACCTCACTAACCCCAACCCACCTAACCCCAAACCAACTGATCCCAACTCAACTAATCCCAACCCTATCGAACCCTAACCCAACAAACCCCAAACCCAACTAACCTCAACCAACTCCAAACCGACTAACTATAACCCAGCCAACTGCAACCCAACAATCCGCAACCCAACTGGCCACAACCCAGCCAACTCCAATACAAGCAAACCATACCACTATAAAATATAGGACTATTATAAGAGTATTAACTAATTACCTATAATATATACCAGGGTATATATTGGAAGTATATTACACTTATGTTTATAAATTTGCCTGTATAATTATCATAGATAATTTAATTCAGTTTAGATCGCACAATTAAATAAAACAGCCTATAAATTATGTGGAATGTTGTTAAAATGCTGTTATAATTCACTTGTAATAAAGCAGTATTGTCTTTGATCAGCTGAAAACCAAATTAACCAAAAAGGAAAGTCTGCCAAAAAATACAGTGTGATTTATTTTATGAGTGAGCTTTTCCAAACAACATATATTTATCCATACCTCCTCCTCTTCCTCCTCCCCCTTCTTCTTCTTCTTATTAGGATTATTATGCCAAAATAGTTGGTAACAGTCAGGATTATTAATGGCTGTGGACATAGTGAAGCAATCTTCAGTAACCCTTTCTTCTCCTACAGCTAAAACCCCTTACATACACCAGTAGTATCTCTGAATTTGGATTAGGTCTCTAAGTAGGAGCTTTAAGAACCCAGTTGAGAGACTATTCCAAAAATTCATGTCAACTGGCATATCTTTTATTTCTCTTTGGGCAGCAAATGTCATTCACTTGTGTTTGTATCCATATATTGTGCTACATCTTATGTCGCAATGTCTTGCAAAGGGTTAATAACTAATAAAAGATGAATGAATTGCTTATTTATTGGACGGTTGATGATTTTTTTCAAGTGCTACTTGGAAAAAAAGGAAATGAGATTTTTCTTAATTTGAATTTCTTCGCATGTGATGTCATACGCATAATGACTGGAGTTCTGGCTTGGCGACAGAGCTGTGTCACAATGAATCTAATCTCACAGTGCAGCTGCAATGGCATTTCAAAAAAGGCTGTCTCTCCACAGCCTGCTCTCGGGGGTATTTTGCAGAAGGCACACTTCAGATTACTAAATCAGATTTTCTGTCAGGCCGCCGAGCGAGGTGGACCCGAATGCAGGGAACGACTCAAGATGGTGGAATAAGCGAGCGAGAAAACTTTAATAAAGAAAAAACAAAATAACAAACAGGAGGGAACATGAGATGCTAACACTGGGAAACAAAACCAATAACACGAGGAACACGCTCGGAGAAAGCCAACAAACACGGGAGACAATAAACCACAAAAAAGAGATCATAAAAAAGCATGGAACAAGGCTGAGGATTTGTAGGAAGACAACGAAAACCAAACAGAGCAAACAAGGTACACTTAAATACAGAGCGGAATCAGGTGTGACTGTCAAATAACATCATACAGGTGTGGGGAAAACTAATCAACCAATAAAACAATAATAGTGTGGTGGTGTGTGGTGTGTGTACTGGGCACAGATGAGGCTGTGCATGCTGACGGTCCTGCCCTGGCTGCTCTGAGACTCCTCCCACAGGGTTTGCTTTGCTTGGCTGAGGTGCCAGACACTGCCTCAAATGTCCCTGCCATGACCCCTTATCACCACAGCAACATTTCCCACATTCCCCAAGATGGTGAAATACCGTCTCACGCACACACCCGCCCACACACACACACACACACACACAAGAACACAATACACACAGATACACATATATACATCCATACGCACACACAGACACACACACACACACACACACAGACATGTACACACACACGCACACACACATACAAGAACACAATACACACAGACGCACAGACACACACACACACAAATACATATGCACACACACACACACATACACACATGTACACTGACACACACTCACACAGTTTTTTTTTCCTTTTTGTCATAATGAGTTTTGTAGAGGTTCGTGCCCTCATTTGTTTAAAAGGCAGACTACATTTACACTTTATTTAGGATTCTCAAATCAACCAAGCAGTACTGTTTCCTGAATGCAGTTACACTACATTCTTGGTGATAGTTATTTTGTTTTATTTTTGGCCAGCTATTGTAGCAGCAGGTGGCCACTGGATATAACAAAACCTGTTTGTATTTGAAATTTGGCAGCTGATGGTAATCACTAGCTAACTTCGTCACAATGCTGTTCGGCTTTAATTCATTTCACTTCCACAGCTGAAATTTTAATTTACAGGCAATTTCCCTCCATTCCCTCAAACTTCAACACAATCAATGGGTAAAAACATCCACTTCTCTTCCATGTTCAATTCACAAAGGAGACACCTGTCTCACATTCATCCATCTGCCTCAAACGACCTCCTCCGGTACACACACTGAATGAGATCGGCATTTTAATTTATTTAAACAAATGCCATGGACCTGATGCTAACAAATGCTTGTCTTAGCCAGTGCATTGTCCTTCACACGCTCCATAACTTCAGCACCTTGACTGGTGCATGAAATGGAGAAGGCCGCTGGGGAAAAAGCGTCTTGTTGCTATGCGGTTGGCGGTAACAAGAAGTTCAAACACAGCGTCCGCTGTATTTGTCCTCTGTCTGAAAATGGAGACCAGGGGCCTCGATTGTACAGATAGAGCAGAACTGGCCTTTGTCTGGCAGTGACCCAAAGCACACCCCTAATGTAGGTCTCTTTTCTTAAGTGTCAGTCATTTTCACTGTCTGTCTTATATTTGAACATCCAAGGGAGTCCGAGAATTCAAATGCAATGCACGTCAAATTGGACTGTCGACAAACCTTACCCCACTTTGCTATCATCCAAAATACAATGCTTAAAATATTTTTTTAGGTAAAGTTCACTTTCTATGTTTTTATATTGTTGCAATTTTATTGTTATGTTTTCAGGTGTCCCAGGTGTTTTTGTGTGTGAGGAAGGTTATTACAGATACTTAAAGAAATTTCATGGAGACCTGTCTTTTTTGCAATCGAAGGTAAAGGGGAATTCAGGGGTTTGTAGTGTAAAACACCCTTTGAGCAGGAAGCAGGAAGCAGTAAGCAGCTTGTTCTATGACACCATGCATCAAGAGGTCAAATGTATGTGTATTACCTGATTATTAAAAAAAAAAAAAAAAAAAAAATTATAATTTTTGGTTGGAACTATTTTCTGTGCATGCAACCTGATAGCTCTACTCTCAAGTACAAGCACAAAAAACTGATATGTATGTTGATAATTGTGAATAGATGCTATTAAATAAATCTGTTCATTTTTACACCCTCTAGAAACATAAGTTCTCTACTAGCTAAAATGTTATACAATTGTATGCATAACTATAGTGAGCTCCACAATGTCTGGGACAAAGACATACTTTTTAATGGCTTGGCTCCAGACTCCACAGTTTTAGGTTTGTAATCAAATAATTCATATATGTTTGAATTGCACACCCAGCTTTTATTTAAGGGTATTTGTATACATTTTTGTTTTATTGTGTAGAAATTGCAGCACTTTTTAGAAATAGTCCCCCCCCCCCCCCATATCCAGGAATCATAATGTCTGGGACAAATGGCTTCACGTGTTTCTGATGAGTCAGGTGTGTTTAATCACTTCCTTAGGGCAGGTATAGAAGCTTTCAGTATCCAGTTTTGATTCTAAGATTTTGATTGCCTTCTGGAGTCTGTTATTGACGTTTGTCTACATGCCGACCAAAGTTGTGCCAATGAAAGTCAAGGAAGACATTATGAGGCTGAGAAATAATAAAAAATAAAAAAACTGTCAGAGACATGGGCCAAACCTTAAATTATAAATTATATTCAACATACTTTCTATATCCATCCATTTCATCCTTTCATTTTGAATATTAAATAAATACAGGCATGCAGGATCTGTAGAAAAATTAGTTCCAGCATGTCCAGCATATCAAAATTTGAACAAGAGTGCAAGTGATAAGGTAATATGAGAGGCTTCCATATGAGTCTATAAAGAGTATGGTACAGTACAGGAGTTATCCATGTGAGAAAAGAGCTGCAGGTTCAAATCAAAACAAATGGATTGATATGATACATTAGGATGAGCTCCAAATGACATATGAGATTTCAGAACACCCAAGGCTTAAACACAGTTTAGAAACACTACATTTTCAGTAGCCGTAAAATACAAGTGCCACCTTGTGGACATTGCTTGTCAAGTGTAAACCCAAGAAACATACTAAATGTGCTGTATAAAATAAAAGCATAGGCAATACTTTTTTCAATTTCATTTCAATGGTCAAAATTAACACTCAAGCTCATTATTAAATAATAACAATTAGCCTCCTTTTTATTGGAAAAATACAAGGATGCATAAACACTTAATTATTTAATTAGCCTAATCATTTAATAATGTATATTTTGTCCATTTTTATTGAGGTTTCACCTACAGATAAATCAGCATAAGTGTATTCAGCTAATTAGCTAAGTTGGCCAGTGTAACTGGCGACAACAAAACCTATATACACACTGGCCCTGCAGGACCCCACCCCCGTCTAGAACATCAAGACTACAAAAGCAGTGACACACTAAGATACTTTTATTTTGAAATTATTCCAGCTTTGCGTGTGGCGATAGTAAATATAAAAGGTAGGAGCAGTTTTGGGAGTTCTTCAATGTGACTATTTTCTGTCAGAAAGGCCAAAGTGGAACCTCTATGATACCTCTGTGGAACCGCTATTGAACCTCAATGGGACCTCTGTGGAATCTCGATGGGACCTCTGTAGAACCTCTTTGGAACCTCTGGATCTCTGTAAAACCTCAGTGGAACCCCTGAGCTCTAAATGAGGCTGAATTCCAGGTTAACACATAAATTCTCTAAGACTTATTTTAGTAGACGGAGAAAAAGGCCTCTAGAACGGAAAGCCCTAATCAGGACCAACAGAAGTGATGTGGCTCAAAACAAGGCCAGAAATAAAGCCTTGATCACAGTGAAACTGAGGATCACTCCACACACACAAGAATGTAAATAATGTCCCAGAAACCACAAAGAACATTTATATTAGCACTGCCCTCCAAAATAGATCTGTGCCAAATATACAACCACCCCCCCCCCCCCCAAAAAAAAGGAAAAACCAGTAAACTCAAACGCCACATTATGTTTTATTTGGCAGACAGTTTTAACCAAAGCAATGTCCAATAAGTGCATACCAAAGGTCAATGAACAACTACAGAACACAGGTCAGAAAAGGTACAATACTCAAAAAGGCTCAGTTATCCATAGCCATAAACATCGAGTCTAGTTCACACAGAAAGCGAGTTAGGGAAAGTCATAAACTACTATGAGGCATGATTACAAGAGATATGATAAAGAGCTTCAACATCAACATGAAGATGTAAGCGCAACATGGAAGTGGTAGAATATCAAGATACAAGTAATACACGAGTGGTGCTGCAGAGGAGCAGTGTTAGAGACCACAAACCTAAATAAGATCTGTGATATCGTTTCTTTAACATGAGCTTCATACACCATGAATTTTGCAAGCATATTTTTCAATTTCTTAGCAGTTTTGGCTTAGTTTTAGAGCTTGGTTGTCTTCTAGCTCTGGGAATTTGTACGTTCACTCAAATTTGCAGGGTTTTTTTTTTTTTGGATATACTTTCTTCATTTATAACCAACTGCTGCTAGGGCACTCAACTAATCATTCAATTGCAGTAGTGTATGAATGTTCTCTGCATGCTTACTGTCTAGTTACATAATACAAGCTAATTCTGCCTTTATTCCTGTGTCTGAGGGAGCTGGGTCCGACATCGCATGCCCGCCTGGAACCAAGTACTCCTCAGCGATTCTGAGCAATTTTGCCTGTGTCATTAGCGTGACTCACGCCCTGGTGAGGTGACGCATAACGTGGTGACATCACGGGGCCTGGCAGGCAAGAGGAAGCAGAATAACAACAACGCCTGGGCGAGTGACAGTGACGGGCAATCGAAGCAGTACAATACAAGCCAACTTGTACAATTTTTAGTTTCCCTCAAATTGAATACGGAAAGATAACGTTATTTAGTGTCTGATATTATTTGATCGAGACCCCCAGGATGTCTTTGTTCGGAAAGTTGTTTGGTAGCGGAGGGAAAGCTGGAAAATCCGCAAGCCCCCAAGAGGCGATCCAGCGACTCCGGGACACCGAGGAGATGTTGACGAAGAAGCAGGAATTCTTGGAGAAAAAGATAGACCAGGAGCTCATGACCGCAAAGAAGAACGGCACAAAAAACAAACGAGGTAGGGCCTGGTCCGCCTGCAATCCAGCGATCAGGAAGAAGGAAGCGGGTTGCTAGTTAGCTGGCTGTATGAGCTAATTTAGATATCTAAACATAGCTATGTAACTACTCGTTAACACTAACATAATTTTGATTCGCTGGCGTTGGCTAACCTGTTAAAGTTAGTCTATGGAGTTGATGGGGCCGGTTGGGTAAATTAGTGTAATCTCAGCAGCGTTACCTGGTACCACTGACGCGGCAGGTAACACCAGTGCTAACGCTAGCTAGCTAAAGGTGTCATTGTGGAGTAGCTAAATTCGCATGCTAGCTAAGTTTCGTCATAGAGTGTGAGTAGGGCGTGGATAAATGATTTTTTTGGATGTGTAATGTTATCCGTATACTTTACGTAACGTTAGCTAAAACAGTTTGATAGCCAGCTCGACAGGTAGAACTGCTGCACTAGCTACAGTTATCACAACTACTGTTGTTTCAGAAACTAATTTCTGTTGTTTTTTCAGTTATTGGAGAGAGTCTTAGACTTTCAACAATCCTGATCGCGTGGTTGCTTGAAACTGCATTGAGAATTGTTGGGAGATTATCTTGTTTGTTAGCAACACCCAGAAACCAGATCGCTTCTCTTTCCGTGGGTCCTGCCTCGGTCTCCTGGGTACGATAAGAGTTGTGGATTGGCGGAAGTGCATAACTATAACGTAGCTAACACGAGATGTTATTCTGCGCTGTAACTAGCCAGGTCATTTCTTAACATTTGTCATAATCGACAAGACTGACATGCGGATATTTTTAATGTTGACGTTCACATGCACACACTACAGAATTTTTGCTCGTCAACGAATATGTTGCGGTTAAAGTGTTTCATTTGCGTTTGGTGTGTGTAGGTAAACGAGCCCGGTTGCTGTCAGTCTCCTGGGATAGGCCTTTTACTTCTGTGGTTCACATATCTATTTCCTTTACGTAGAGCCATAAAACAAGCGGGTGTGTGTGTGTCTTAACCAGGCCTGAAATGGCGTAAGTTAGGCTGCACACCTTTACGCCGTTGGTGCCCTGGCATGTGTACGGGCCTAGCTGTAGCATACGCCCGGAGGGTTTCAGGAATAGGCTCTCGGTTTGCTTTTGTCGGAATTCTAAGATCTAATTGTGTTACTGATCTGATTTGAACAGATCAGTGACGCCAGTGTCTCATTCATTCACGTTTGTAAATTAGTGTTATAGTTCCCAAGTTATTGATCGGAACCATTGTCATTATTATTATTATTATTATTAATAATAATAATAATAATAATAATAATAATAATGCGGAGAGGCTTATGTAGTAGCTTTCATCCAGGGTAATTGGGGCTCAAATTGCACCGCAATTGCTTAAGTCAGACGTAATATATTTAAAATAAATTGAATCGGCACATTAAATAAATGAGAGCTGGATACATAAAATAATAAAATAACAGACTACAGAAAAATTCAGAGGTGGAAAATCCTCCCCGGTATTTTGTTCCTGTCACGTGGAACATTTACTAATTAGCACAATTCTTTAGCCGGTAGGTAGAACTAATGAAAGAAATCAGCTCGCTGAGTTCATTGGTGGAAGAAACACATGGCAGGACTTTTAGTTTCAACCTCTGGGAAAAAAAAACTGACTGACAAACAGATACAGTAAAGTAGACTAATTTTAAGGTCTCTAAATATATTTAAATGGGTCCATGCCAAATGAATTATTGAGCATAGTTCGACATGTGAAAAGAGAATGTTCACAGTTTTACAAAGTAAACTAAATCCAAAATGAATGATAATCGATGCTGAGCGGTTGTTGCTGCTTGCTGTAAGAGACTCTGGTAATAGGGGGAATATTGCCTTGTATGGATTGAGTTTCTGGGATGTAGTGAATGAGGAAATGCTTGCTCTCCCTTGCCTTTTCCTATGAAAATGTTTGCCCCTCGCGAAAATCTTAGCCCTGTCATCACTTCCAGCGCACGGCTGAACATACAGCCTGTACATTTAGGGTAGCTCTAGCTCAGGGTTACTCAACTCCAGATCCTGTGGGCCACAGGGTCTACAGGTATTCACTCCTACCATCCACTTCTCTACCTGATTCCACTAATTACTTTACCTCCATCTTGTTTTTGGCTTTTCATTCTAATGGAGTGCTTTTTCTTTGAATCTGGCAATGCTGTGTAAATGTTATGATCAATAAATGACACAAATGTCAGACAGAGAAAGTCAGGAGTGATTATTTTGTTCTGGTTTAAGTCTGGGTCGTCTCTCGTTGTAATCTTGTATTTAAAAAACACCTTATAATATCTATATTTATTGAACACAGTCTGTTTTTTCCCCTGCATTTTGGATATATTTTTTTTCATCTCAGCAGTCGACACACAGCATGTTTGGTTATTCTCCAACATTGGTTTGCAACCCTAGTCCTGAAGAGCCACAGGGTCTGCTGGTGCCCCCAGCCCTGGTCCTGGAGAGCCAGAGTCTGCTGGTTTTTGTTGCTACTGATCATTGATTGGATGATTAAGGTAGCTGATTATACAGTTAACTAATCTCACTTGGTTTCTTGGCTCTTAGCTGGTTATTGGCTTTAAAGTTGGGGGGGTCTCTGTGGCTCTTCGGGCCAGGTTGGGGCCCAACGACCTGTTGCTCTTCAGGACCAGGGTTGGGGGCCCCAACAGACCCTGTTGCTCTTCAGGACCAGGGTTGGGGGTCCGCAACAGCAAATGAGTGCAAGCTTAAAAAACAAAGAAAAAAAAACCTTTGCACTTTAATTAATTGAAGTGGGATCCCCAGTGTTGGACTTAGTTTGATTTTGAATGAGGATGAGGCTGTGTGAAAAGCAGAAATCAGCGCCGAGCCGTGCGAGAGAGAGAAAGTACACTGGAACCACCTGCATGGGGCATGCAGCTGCCTCTCCTTTCATTAGGGGGATTACACACACTGTCCTCAAGGCCCGGGTGATTTAATTAGGTCAGGAGGGTCGGCCTGGGATTAGGCACTTTTCTGGGAAGATCTCCTCTGTCCTCGTCTCTCGCCACGGTCCGTTTAGGCCTACCACCAGTGCGCTCCATAAACGGCTCCTCCCCTAGTTTATATCTTTCATTGGGATTGTGCAGTAGCCGAGCTGTGGCCTGTGGTGATACTACTCGGAAAAAGATGGAAAAACCGGATGGAAAACCGGTACGTTTGCTTTGCGTCTCAACATGAGCCACAACAGTTGATATTTAATTCTTCGAATGCAACCGTATCTTCAGTGAGAAAAACACTAGGCTCTTTCAGGGAAAATGACTCTGCTCCTGAATGGGCATGATAGAATGTGAAGTATGACGTACAGTGTCTTACGCACAGCTGCTGTGTAGTGGTGTTGCTGCTACGGAGGCGATGTCCGTGGTGCTGGGCTCCTCCCTCGCTCTAGCGCTTCTGACGCCCTGTTCTCCTGTAACCAGCTGCCCTGCAGGCCTTGAAACGCAAGAAGCGGTACGAGAAGCAGCTGGCGCAGATTGACGGGACGCTGTCCACCATCGAGTTCCAGAGGGAGGCGCTAGAGAACGCCAACACTAACACCGAAGTGCTGAAGAACATGGGCTTCGCTGCCAAGGCCATGAAGGCCGCCCATGAGAACATGTAAGCAGACCTCATGGGCAATGCTGTCCCCTCCCACTGCTGTTCCTTCCAACTGCTGCTCTCTCCCTCTGCTGCTCCCTCCCACTGCTGCTCCCTCCTACTTCTGTTCCCTCTTACAGCTGTTCCCTCCCCCTGCTGTTCTCTCTAACTGTTGTTCCCTCTTGTCCTTATAGCTGTTCTCTCTCACGGCTGTTCCCTCTTATAGCTGGTCCCTGCCACTGCTGTTCTCTCTTGGAGTTGTTCCCTCTTATGGCTGTTCTGTCTTACAGCTTTTTCCCCTTTCTGCGATTTAGCTCACAGCATGAAATCTAATTTTCTTGCTTTTTGAGCTGCAAAGCCAGCATTTTATGTTCTCTGTCTTGTCCAATTTCTTTTCGAGATTAGTGATATATGTCTTGATGCACCAGGAAACCATTGTGCATTTCGCATTTGTATTGCAATGACATCATTATTTTATTACGTGTTACCCAAGATGGGGACTGATCTATTTGCTTTTCCCCTTTGCCTCATTTTCCAAAACTGCAATGCATGTTTTCAGTCTTTGTGGGTGTTGGTGGAAATTATAGTTGCTATTTGCTGAACAGGCAGTTGCTGAGAAATGCCTTTCCATTGAGTTTAACTTGAATAATTCTTATATCTGTATGAAAAGTATATACCGTTTCATTCATACTACAGTAAGCACAAATGACCACGTATTACAAAATTTAACATGGGTAGATCACGTTTGCTTCAGCACTGGAGGCTGCCTTTAGAAAAATGCTTCTTTATAATTGGGCTGTCATTTCCGGAATGATCCGCGTCGTGTTGTTTTTCAGGGACATCGATAAGGTCGACGACCTGATGCAGGACATCACCGAGCAGCAAGAGCTGGCTCAGGAGATCTCAGACGCCATCTCCAAACCCGTGGGCTTCGGGGAAGAGTTCGACGAGGTGAGGGCCCTGTGACGGGCGTTTGGGAGGGGAGGGGCTTCTTCAGCGATTGGCTGGCTTCCCTCTACTCTGTGCTGGCTGTTCTGCTCGCTTGGAAAATATGTGCATTAAGGCTGTCAAAAAATATTCGAAGTTCGAAAACTATTCGAAAATCTTTTTCTTTTTTTAAGTTCGAACCTAAATTTCCTGTGCTAACGTTATGTCCTCTGTCACGTCAAAATATTGAAAACTAACGGTGAAAATGGCAGCAGAGCAGCATCGGAGGAGTTGGTCCCATTGATCCCACTAGCTGGTAGTAGAAGCCCTGTTTGTGAATTTTTCGGCTTCTTGGCCATAAATGGCGAGGTCAAGGACAAGAAGAGTTACGTGCAAGCTTTGCAGAGCAAGTCTGGTGTATCCGTTTGAATAGTTTTTGTGTTAAGAAATAAACAGGGATTTACCATAAACAATCATTTCCCTATTATTGCGATTAATAAATGGCGAGTTGCGGGAAATTACATCCACGAGAAAGTTCTTTATTCATTTGCGCATTAGGCTATAGAAACTGCAGGGGGCTCATTTATAAATGAACTTGTGTGCATACGTCAAGTGAAGACCTGACGTAGAGCAACGACCGTTTCCACGGTCAAATCGAGTCATGTTGAAATTTTATGAATCACTACTTTGACGTGATTTTCTACGTACGCGCCACACAGTTGATCTAAAATACGTTTTATAAATGAGGCACCAGATGTAGTAACCTAGTATGAAAGTTCACCGATGTCCTCTATTCTACTGCCCGCTTGTGGAAAACAACGCAAAGGCCAGTTAGGGAGCGTCACGTGCTTATTGCGCCCAACAATAAGCAGCTTATTTTTGTGAATTATCGGCAAATGATATTAGAATATATTCGAACGCTAACTAATTCCAAAAGCTAATATTCGAACTCAATTTCATGGCACTTTTGACAGCCTTAATGTGCATTGCCCCCCGAATATTTCTTCGTTCCACAATTAGCAGCAAGATATTTAGCTCCAGCAACGTGAACCAAAATGGAGTCTGTCCTTTTTTAACAGTGGTGCTTCAGTTGAAGAAGAATGGGAGCTTTATTAAATGTGAATTTGCCCTGAATTCTGTTCACATTTCAGAGACCGTGGCTGGCTTGTGTAATTCAGTGTGTAATTTGAAAGTGCGTGCTTGTATATCAGGGTCAGTAACATGTACAAAGTTGGTTTTGCTGCATAGGCAGATTCTGCTTGCTTCTCTCTCTCAGTGGGTGGCTGATTACATGGGATTTAGCTTGCGTCTCAGTGGGTTGCTGATTAAGTGAGATTTGTTTAGTTGCTTATGCGCTGGTCATCTCCCCTTCCAGGATGAACTTCTGGCGGAATTGGAAGAGCTGGAACAGGAGGAACTGGACAAGAACCTGCTGGAAATCGGCGGCTCAGAGAACGTACCGCTGCCCAACGTGCCGTCCTCATCGCTACCCGCCAGACCTGGTGAGCGTCACTACCCCTGCTCCTGTACTCTCACCTGCTCGTACCCTAACCCTAACCCTAACCCTACCTGCCAGACCAGGTGAGCGTCACTCTCCCCTGCTCGTACAGGGGCCCTGCTCGTGCTCTCACCTGCTCGTACAGGGACCCTGCTCGTGCACTCTCACCTGCTCGTACCGGGGCCCTGCTCGTGCACTCACCTGCTCGTACAGGGACCCTGCTCATGCTCTCCCCTGCTCGTACCAGGGCCCTGCTCGTGTACTCTCACCTGCTCGTGTACTCTCACCTGCTCATACCGGGGCCCTGCTCGTGCACTCACCTGCTCGTACAGGGACCCTGCTCATGCTCTCCCCTGCTCGTACCGGGGCCCTGCTCGTACCGGGGCCCTGCTCATGCTCTCCCCTGCTCGTTCAGGGGCCCTGCTCGTGCACTCTCACCTGCTCGTGTACTCTCTCACTCTCATGTACCCGGCGGGCCCTGCTCGTGCACTCTCACATGCTCGTACATGGCTCTGCTCGTGCACTCTCACCTGCTCGTGACCTCACCTGCTCGTACGCGGGGCCTGCTCAGGCTCGTCCCTGCTCTGCTACCAGCCCTTTGTCTTTTTCACTGCTCGTTGTACTCTCACCTGCTCCACCGGGCCGTCTCTACGTGTCACTATCACCTGCTCTATCCAGGCCCTGCTCATGCATTTCCATAGCTTCAGCCTGCTTTGCAGGTCTCACTGCTCGTTACATGACCCTTTCTGAGGACACTCTCACGTACGTGCAATCTTGCCTGCTCGGACTTCACCTGTGCTTATTTGCTGTTTAATTGTGCATCACTTCTTCAAAGGTTGGGACAAGGCATCGATTTCTAACACATATTTGAATTAAATTAACCTTTTCAAAAATATGTTTTCATGTGACCTCGGTTAGATTTATGTGAAACGCACTGTAAAAGAAACAGCTGTTTCCAACAGCATTCGGGACAAAGTACATCACATTACCGGCATTTATCAAACGCTTTTATCCAGAGTGACCTGCTTGTCCCTTACGTGTTTTTTTTCCGTAAGGGACAAGTGGGAATCATCATTTAGAAGATGTACTGCACTACGTGTTTTTTTTTCGTAAGGGACAAGTGGGAATCATCATTTAGAAGATGTACTGCAGGGTCCATTGGTAATTGTACCCCGGTTAGTTCTGTAAGGGTACTAATAACCTTCCCCCCAAAATTAAAAACCCCTGGACACTCCCATACAACATGTATAAAAGAGCCAACTGTTCCCTGGGAGCAAAATGAACAATATGGGTCAGGTACCAATCCCATTCGATGTCTAATTCTTGGTGTTAGATATGCTCTATGACAAAATTTCAAATGATTTGGGTTCTTCGAAGCACCAATAACATTATCGCAAATTGCATCCCAGTCTAACTCTTGTCCCATTTCAGACATATCCCTATCCCAAGCTTTCATTCCTGATGTAGGCGTATATTTCTGGGAGTTTAAATTATCATAGATATATGATACTATCTGTTTTGGAGCACTCTGTATCCAACTAAAAATAGGATGGTCTCCTAAATCTGGCCCCCAGGGAACCCTGTAGGCTTTACGGGCCGACCTTACTCTGAAGTAGAAGAGAAGAGAGTGCTTATCAATATTATATTGAGAGACAATTTCTTGAAAGTTAAGGATATTGTTCGCCCCATTAATGTCTTGAAGAGTTGTAATACCTTTATCCTCCCAAGCTTTGTTAGGGAATGGTTTCCCCCCAGATAAAAGGTGATTATTGTTACATATGACTTGCACCATACGCTTTTAAACTTTAGGATTTTCTCTGCTGCTCTAAACACTTGTAGCATATGAGTTAAAATTGGACCGTAATATAAACCACATTTTTTGGTAGACATACCTATAAGGAGAAAATCCTTTAATCTTATTGGTGCTATTCATTCTTGTTCCATATTTTTCCAAGATGAGACTTTATCTTCCTCCATCCAGTAGCTGAGACTTCTTAATACAAATGCCCAGTGATGCAGTTTAAAATTTGGACATGCCCATCCCCCATCTGACTTTTTGAATTGAAGAGCTGACCACTTTATATTGGGTCGTTTACCGCTCCAAACATAGCATTGTAGTGTATTTCACATGTGTATGAGATCCTGTGATGCTTCAGTAGAACCGTCAACACTCGCTTCACATTATTTCTGTTTGCTTCATGAGAAAAACACTGCTTTCATTCACAGAAAAGTGCTCTATTTTTGAATGTACATTATCTCCACCATAGTATTTCCCAGGTCCTGGACAGCTGTTGTGCAGTAACGGTGTTCCTGCAGAGGGGCTGTGTGGGGAGCGGAACACTGTGTTTATTCTCTAGCTTCCCACGTAATTAAATTCTCTCTGGACAGTCTGGGTTGTCTGTGCTTCATCTCTGGGATGGCCTGTCAGTTTTTTTTATTTTTATTTTTTTTTTTTTGTTCCCTGCTCTGCCTCGTGTCAGAGGTTGCCAGCTCCACTCCAGGGGGGCCCGTTGTCTATACGAATTCTCATTTCGGCCAGTTAATCTTGGGTTAATTTAAAAAAATGGCCGCCAGTGCTGGTTAACGCAGTCAGACCCCAGTAAAAGCTCTTCACCAAAGACTTGCGTGAGCTCACGATTTTCTCAGAATTGTCTGGTTAAATGATTTGGACTCACAACGTCTCAGCACTACAAAAGCAAACATTCTGCACCCGTTTCTGTGTTTTCTGTCAGCAGTCAGCATTTCTTTCCTCACGTTTTTAATTTTCCCTTCTTTTTTCCAGCAAAGAAAAAGGAGGAAGAGGACGAGGATGACATGAAGGATCTGGAGGCGTGGGCCGAGGCCATGTAGTCATGGAAACGACGACCTCACCTGGAAACGCAAGGAAAGAACGGACTCTCTGGTTCAGTGCGGCTGATTGGTTTTTTTTTTTTTTTTTGTCTTTTTTTTGGAGGAATGCTAAATTAAAAAGAAAAAAAAAAAAAACAGAATACTCACGAACTCATAGCTCTTCATCTTGAAAAGCAGTATAGTCGGCCATTTGCATTGTTAAATTTAAAAAAAAAACTGAAAAAAGCCCTCGTCCCTTGGCAGGGACCCTGCAAAGCCGGGTCCTCTCTGCCCCAGTGTGTTTTCGTATGAACAGCCACCCTTTTGATAGGAAAGCCGCTAGCTGACGCTAGCGAACTGGCAGTAGTATCATTTGTGAAAGCATAAGAGTGTATTTTGCAGACAGTCAAGGAAATTCAGATATAATTACAGGCAGTTGCATCTGGCATTTTACGCAATCCCAAACTTTAATGATATTTAACATGCAAAATCTGAACAATTGGCATCTTTTAGCCACAAGCTGATACTTACAAATGGATCCAAGATGAAAGAAAGATTTACTAAAAGGAAATTTGTCAATGTTTCTTTTTTTTTTTTAAACTGGCAACATTTTCATGAATTTGTGGCAGAGACTGTGGGATTTTACTGCTCTGATGGTGAGCTGAAAAAAATAATAAATCATAAATATAATCATTCAAGCCAAAAAAAAAACGAATTTTGGCCCCATATCTGTAAAGTACAAATATTTACCCAAACATGAATGCACATTGGCTGTGGACGGAGGTAAAATGCTCCAATGGAAATGTCTTTCTCACCCTACTGTGAAATGTAGGCCTATCTGCTGAAAGCTTCTTTTGCCAGTGATTCAAATTCTGGTCTTCAAGCAACACGAGGACACTAATAGCAAGCAGGTTGGCTGTCCGTTGGCTGTAAATGACTAATCTGTTCTTTTTTTATTTAACTGGCTCTGTGTGTGTGTGTGTGTGTGTGTGTGTGCGCGCGCGTGTGTGTGGGTGTGTGCGTGCACATGCAAATTCGTAGGCACTTATGACATTGTCCTTACATTTGTGTGTGTTCTGATGTCTGTGTGTGTGCACTTCATTGTTGTGTGCTTGTGAGAGCATTCACAGGTGTGCAGGTGCTTTTGAATGTGTGTGAGTGTGTGTGTGTGTGTGCGTGTGTGCATGTGTGTTTCATTCTCTTCCTCCGTGAAATGCATCGAAGCTCTAAAATGCAGTGGGTGGTTCTGTACCTGTGGGTGGGGTGAATCTGAAAGCTGTCCCAGGGTGCAATACTTTGTGCATGCCAGTTTTGATTTTAAATTATGCTCCTCAATTGGTGATTTTTTTTTTCTTTTCTCCCCTACATTTTTGTAGTTCATCCTGATTCTTAAAGGTTGTTGTTTTCTAATTTTCTAATTTCCTCTCAAAAATATATAAAGATATGTATATTCTGTTTGTAAATCATTTTCAGAGGTTTAGGAAGGTATAAAAATAAAATAAAATTAACAAATGTATGGCAACTGTATATTTAAATGGACACGCGCTGAAATACTTGAACTTATGCAACGGTTTCTTTGCATTCACTACTGTCATTTTCAGTCTTTTTTCTCCTGATCACGTATCACTTCTTTTTTTTTTCTTTTCCTTGTTTTTCTGTCTTGTCCCTCCCCCCCCCCCATCACCACCGGACCTTATTCTAATGGTACGCCTGAATTAAACTTTTGCCAAATGATCCTATCTGTTCCATCTTGCTTTGAATAAAAGGCATTCTGTACGTATACGAGCGGGTTAACAATCGCTTTCTGTGTCGAATGAAATCTGAATTCGTTCCCGCTCCGCCGCGACTCTCTCACCCTTGTTCATCTGTCCGTCTGTCTGTCTGTCCGTCCGTCTGTCTGTCCGTGTGGCATCTGCTGACATGATTGCATTGCTGTTTGTACGTCCGCCTTGGGAGAAAAAAAAAAACTTTTTTAAAACATGTTTCATAAAAGAAGAAAAGTGTGGTACCTTAACTGCAGCGGGTGTGTCAGGTTTGTATTCATCGCGCCACGTGTGTCCAGGGTGGAATGGGGGGGACGGCATCCTCATGAGACACGCTGGATGGCTGTGTAGAGCTGCAGTGCACGTTCACATTCACAGCGCTTTAACTGGGCCAGCAGCGTGCACACATTTGTATGTTTTCATTATCCTGGTGAAAGTTGTTTGATTGGTGATCCTTGATCATTTTTGCCTCACTTTGGGGCTAAGATTGGGGGTCTGTTGCAGCAGATGCAAGCAGGGCAAGGATTAAAAGCCTTATAAAGTATTGCCCAAAAGTGTGTCTAGGTTTAAAGATGAGTGAGCAAGGCTATATGCCATTTATAGACCAAAACATTTATTTTCATGCAGAAAAGCAAACATTATTTTAGCATATCTCACGAATCAATTCTTCATAAAACAATTCACAATTTGGATAAAAGCCCATTTAAAATATCTAGGCAGAATTGTTACCTGTTTAGATTAAAATTAATCAGGTTGAACCCCCTGAAACATCCCTTTGTATGCGTTCTATAAAATCTGGGCACTGAGAACGGGTAGACTTATGCACACATGCAAATGGAATTTGGAAATGGACAGGTGAGTGTGTGAAGACTGGATGTAGAAGACAGGTATTAAAAATAATTTTGGCTTCTTACTCTTACATGCTTTTACAATGCATGCATTATGTACCTTTTTTGTTTAAATCTCATTTTTGTGACAAGACAACAAAATTTAATTAGGCTGAAGTTATGAGTTGAATAAATGTCTGTATATTTTGCAGTTTAGAATGAAACTCGAAGTGCAACATGACTTACTTGAATGATGCCAGTGTGGGCGAAAGTTAAGTTGCGTGACCCATGAGACTATGCTGTAATTAGAACATGAAATTCGACCAACCAATCAAAACTGCGCTGCCACAGTCAGAACATTTGAAAATTCATGAATGGTTTGCAATTGTAAATACAAACATTTGCTCAACTGCTGTACTTAAAATACGTTATATTCATTTCTGTAAATGTTCTCAAGAGTTCTGTTCCGTTTTCAAGAGTTTTCCAATCCGGAAATATGTTTTATTTCTAAATAATGAATTTTAAGAATTTTATGAGAAAGAAAAAAAATCATGGACTAGACAAATTTTGTACCTTTTAGCAACCCCCAGATGCAATGCTGCCCAAGCAGATGGCCTTTGCTGCCTAGGCCTAGAGCCAGCCCTTAATTTGCCCCAGGTCTGGTTGTGGCGTTGTTATTTGCCTGTTGCTCTGCTGATAAACAGATAAACGGTATGTGGTAACCTACCTGCATTTTGTGCCTGTAACAGGCAACATTGATTCAACTGACAAATCAATTTCTGAAGAACTTAAAATCTTTACCTGACGACACAACAAATGTTTTAGGATGAATCATTCTGTGTTGTCTGTGTTCTGTTTGACCTTTTAGACCTCCAATATATATTTTGGGGAATGGCAATAAAAAAACAAAACAAAACAAAAAAAAAACAAACAAAAAATTATTATTCCCATTATTCTTGTCAAACAAAATTATTTTTTCACGCAATGGTAAATATCAGTTACTAACTTAAAAAAATTATTAGAATTTAAAATGATTTCAAATATGTTATTTCACCCACATCTAACATTCATAAATATGTAGATATAGATAGATACAGTATATACAACTAGAGAGCAATTTCATATTAAAATATAACACAGAAAATTTAAGTACCATTATTTAATTGTTCTCCAACCAAATTTTTTTGCTAATAAAATAAATTTGCTAATATTGGAGTTTAAATTTATAGTTCCTTGAAGCACAAAATACTTCATGTAACTTCAGGTCTGATGGCTTGCATCAGACCTTCCTTAAATGTAATTTTTCTCATCATCGCCCCCTATGAAGTGCTGTGGAACTGCAGTTATGTTTTGGTTATGACCTGGATTTCGGTGGTGGTACAGACCCCTTAAATTTGAGAAAATACCACTGCCCTGTGAATTTGCATCAACCCACATCTCTAAATGAATGACCTCACACTCTTGTGCCTTAGTAAACCTTGTTAATACTGTGACCCCTGAGAAGGAATAGACTGTTATGCACACATGCAAATTGAATTTGGAAACATACAGATGAGTTTGTGGAGACTGCATGCAAAAGACTATTAACGTATCAAAAAAATATATCAGTTCAACTTGTCTCCCCTGCTACACACTGTTATGGTACATGCAATATGATACTAGCAATTTAAAATGATTTGTTTCTAGGGCAGTCATCTTCGTTCGTGGTCCTGTTGATTTTTATTGTTACTCGATGCTGAATTGATCAATTAAAGCAGTCAATTACAATTGACTCACCTCACCTGTTTTTTTTGGGTCAGAACTGGTTGATGATATTAAAGCGAAAACAAAAATATGCAGACCCTGTGGCTCCCTGGGACCAGAAATGAGGATAACTGCTCTAGAGGACTGTTTGCTTACCTCGGCTTAGCATTGTAAAACTGAGCTGATTTGATTGACAGGCTGGACACTTGTGACGCCGACTCTGTCTCTGATGCAAACTCGAGTGAGTCAGCAGCCTGTGAAGAGGGGCTCTGTGACCAGGTAACCAGGTGACCAGGCAACCAGGGCACTCTTTTTTTGGGCCCTGCCTGAGTGGGTTTGGTCATACTCCTTCAACAGTGATTGATTTGGACCAGATTTGTAAGTCTTTTTAGTTTCAAACTTACGTGGTGACCAATACCCCTGGAACAAGCTCCAGGAACACCAAAGATAAGATGGCAGCAGCAAATGCAATAAGTGAAATTTATTTACCAATGAACACAGGGAGAGCATCTCTAAGGGAAGTCCAAGAGAAGCTCAGAGAGATGTCCTGATACATTCACCTTTATGAACAGTTGGCTGAAACTCATGTGCATGAGGTCACACCCATAGAACATTATTTCCCTCTATGTTGACAATCGCCCTACTCACTGGGCGCATTGGGCAGTGCTCCCCACCCACCATCAGGGTGCCTCTGCCCCTCCCCATGTCCAGGTGCCCGCAAGTCAGGCCCTGAGTTAGCTTGCCATCATGGCTTTGAAGCAGAGACACATCGGTTCCCAAACATCAGTAAGGCAGTGAATAACACATGAGATGATAATCGCACAGGAGAGATCATTAGATAAGGTCACAGCAGAACTGAGCATGCACTTCCTAGACCTATTACCTCTCAGCACTCGCACTGGAAAGTCTGATCCAGCAGACCACGTCACAAACCATTTTCGAGTGAACAAAAAATATTAATTCCAAAAAAAAAAAAAAAATTAAAAACAAAATAACATGTTTTTCCTCTTCTACTTTCTTTGTTTTGTTTACATAATCGCAGGTAATTAAACAGTCTTCCTATTTCAGAATTACGTTTCAGTAACAGTAACTTCCTCACCACCTACGCAACCCAGCTCCTGGTTCAAGCAATGGTCCTGTCCCACCTGGACTACTGCAACTCGCTGCTGGCTGGTCTGCCAGCATCCGCCATCAGACCCCTGCAGCTCATCCAGAATGCTGCAGCGCGTCTGGTCTACAACCTCCCCAGACATTCCCATGTCACCCCCCTGCTCACTGACCTCCACTGGCTGCCTGTTATGGCTCGCATCAAATTTAAGACCTTGGTGCTTGCATACCAGGCAGCTAAGGGGTCAGCACCAGGATACATCCAGAGGATCATCAGACCCTACACACCAGCCAGACCTCTCCGTTCTGCCACCTCTGGACGCTTGGCACCTCCCCCTCTTTGTGTCTGTACTTCCGGCTCCCGTCTGCTGTCTGTCCTGGCCCCTCGCTGGTGGAATGACCTTCCCGTGGCGGTCAGAACAGCAGAGAATCTGACTATCTTCAAACGCAGACTAAAGACTCATCTCTTCAGGCTGCACCTCTCCCCACCCCTCCCTAGCCTATAGTTTAGCTCAATGTACCTAGTTAGGCTAATATGATAACCTTAGTTTTTATTTGGCAGGATTGTTTTTGTCTGATTCTGATAGGCAAATGTGATTCTTTTGCACCTCTGCACCTTGAACTAATGCACTTGTTGTACGTCGCTCTGGATAAGAGCGTCTGCTAAATGCCTGTAGTGTAATGTAAAATGTAAAGGTATATCTCTATTTTATAGACATTTAATAACATTGTTTTTCGCTTTGAGAAAGACAGTCATCACGAAACATCAACCTTCCGTCCTTCGTCTCGTTCTCGTAGCTTGTGTTGTATTTGATTCGTTCAAATACTCGGAATAACCCTCAAAAGGTATAAACATCTAACCTGATAAAACTTGGACTGTCATTGCATTTTGTAGAAAGAGGAATCTACTGTCCAATGGAACGAAGCTATCACACCCACTGGAAAGTCGGTCACTGATTGGCTGGTCAAAGTCTGAAAGGCGTGTGCAGAGACCATTTCGTCCTATTGGTAGCAAAAGCTGTATGATTGACAGAAGAAAGCTAATGAATATGTTAAGAAACCAGTAGTACATATAATCAAGTCCACATTACGGTCCTTCCCTTCCCTGTCAATATCCGGCGGTGAACAGGATTCATTTTGCTTGGAAACTACAGAAAATATACCAACATGTCGGAGAAGCTACCTTTCAAAGTCGGTCAGTATCTGATCATTTCAAAGTACCATGTTTATCTCCTTTGTGCGCTAACCGTTTGTTCTTTCTAAAATATATATTTAGGGTTAGCTAGCTATAAATCTCTTTTGAATTGTAGCAATACACTATAGAGTTCATAGGTACTTCTAATGATTGTATTTGCATATCGTTTTAGGCAATGTTTGTATTGGATTAATTCATACACGCAATACTAGTTAACCAGCTGTTTAACTTGCCATGCAGCTCCAATGTGATAAGCGCTCACAGGCTAACTCGCTAGCTAGCTTGCAAGCGAGGTATTTGCGTTAATGTGGGTTGTGCAGGCGTTGATACCGCAGATTGAACTAAAACAAAAACGGGTTGCGTGAAATGCTTACTATGATGTTTGCAGAAGAGACGGGAATAAGATTGTAAACATTTTACACAATATATTTCTATCGAATGGAGAGATTCACTGCATTCTCGTATACGTATTGGCTTTATCTTTAACACAACGTGTAATATTTAACTCCTGGCTTCCTATCAGGGCAGCATGGTTTCATACAGCAGCGCATGTAGTTGCATGAAGGTTGTTGTAGTCCATATAGAGGATTAAGCCCCCTACAATATGCAGCAGGTTATTTTTGAAAACACTACATTACCAACGATGCACTACGCGATGCCGCCAGTTTTCTGTGATCGACAGCCCCAGGCAATGGATTGAAACGTAATACAGCAAACCACTACTTGAGTTAAACACGTGGGCTGTTAAACGAATCTTGTAGTGTCAGCTAGGAGAGCTTGGAAATGAAGGCACAGTTTTTTTTTCTTCCGAAATTGGATGCTGTTCAAATGAATATAGTTTGGTGCCGTTATCGTGTTTTATATTATTTCCTTAGTAGCAGTGATTGTAACAGTAAAGCACTGAATGTTACGCTACTTGATACATATTGACTTGGAAAATTGTTTATAGTTGTATCGTATTAATGCGATTGAAGTATCAGACATTTCTCAGAAGAATAAGTTAATGCTGCTGTCAAAATGGAATTTGGACCGTTTGCTCATTCGTAGGTCCAGAGTCCAGTGCTTCTACAAGCGGCGTTACAACACGCGCCTAAAATTAGGTTTCTAAATCCCGAATGGACGGAATTATCGTTAAATTCATAACATATTGTACGCTTTATTTGTTGTGTGTTGCGGATCAAAACGATGTGGTATACCGCATGTGTCTTTGCGCTGGGCAGCGGTAGACTACAGCGGAACATTACGATATTTGGGACTCTGGGAACCGTAATGGTGACGGCACCGGGGGTCACAAAAGAGTTTACCAG
Source organism: Anguilla rostrata (assembly GCF_018555375.3). NCBI lineage: Eukaryota > Metazoa > Chordata > Actinopteri > Anguilliformes > Anguillidae > Anguilla > Anguilla rostrata. The sequence goes on along the minus strand of NC_057945.1, from coordinate 8,127,571 downwards.
CTCAGTGCGACAGTCTACGCAGACGTACACCCACAACTCCCTCACGTACGCGCACACGCACAAACACATACCCTCTGTCTCTCTCTCTCAGTCTCAATGAGACACCAGTGTGGGTCAATGATCAGCGTTAGTGTCAGAGGAGGACTACATTTCCCAGCGGGTGCAGCTGTTAGGATCTGTAGGGATGGGCACATTTGGCCAGCTATGAGCAGGTGCGCACACATGCTATTTCCAGAAGATTCCGGCCACAGCTGTGGGACGGCTGCCAAATTCAAATTAGTGATGGACCGTCCTGAGCACACCCACAGGGTGGCTATCCATCACTGCAGATTAGATTTAAACATGAATGATTTACACATGGATGATTATATTTTTACTGCAACTGACAACTTCCATTGATGTGCAGTTTTACCTGAATTGGTTGGGCTCATGCGTTTTGCCGATACGTCCTGTTTTGTGTTTAATGTTGTATGCAGAATGAACGCTTTTGTAAATTCTCTTGTTTTTGCAGTTTTTGGAGGAGAATAATGTTTTATTATTATTCTTTTGTTCGGTATGGTGCACAAAACTAAAAGCTGTTTGGTTAGTTAAATGGTATATTGAGATGCTTCAAGCTTCCCGATGGGTAAGTAACCCCTCATCCCTTCCGTGCCCTTCCACAGCCGATATCAGCCTGGCAGACTGGGGACGCAAGGCCATCCAGATCGCGGAGAACGAGATGCCGGGTCTGATGAAGATGAGGGAGAAGTACGGGCCGTCCAAGCCGCTGAAGGGCGCGCGCATCGCCGGCTGCCTCCACATGACGCTGCAGACGGCCGTGCTGATCGAGACGCTGCAGGCGCTGGGCGCTGAGGTGAGCCGGTTAGCCGGTTAGCCAGCAGAGCGCCGCGGGTTAAAAAACGAATGGCCTCGTGGCAGGTTACCGTGACGACGCTGTCTGGCGGCACGACCCAGGTTCAAAATGACGGCCTCGGGTTCAAATCCCACCTCGGGCAAACCTCTAACCGGTTGCGCTGGCACGTTTGCACCCACAGCCAGAGAGTGTTGGCCAGCTGCCGCTCACAGTCTCATTAGCGAGCAGGCTGTCACCAGGAACCTCGCCGCAGTCGTTTAAAACCGGACAAACAGCAGTGTTTGCACTCCCCGTTCCCCAAGGCTCACGAGGGCCTGAGAGTTCTGCTGCAACGTGGCTTCCTTTAGGCTGAGTTCTCTGCCACTGAATGTCAGATTCTGCTTTTTCTGCTATAAATGTCACAGTCCGCACAAGCCGAGTCACTGTTACACGGCGCTGATTGGCTGGGTCGGCTGTCAGTCAATCTGATTTTTTTCCTTATTCAGTCCCTCAAGGATTTTGCGGTTTTGTTTGTTTGATTTGGTTCATTTTTACAGTCCCCACAATAACTTTTTGGTGTCTTGCAAATTTGTCCAATCCCCACAGTGTTTACTCATGGTGGTCAAATCGGAAGGATGTGTACAAAAAAGTCAATCACAATTCTTGCATAAAATGGTCCAGAGTGATTACTGTTTACCATTGAAATCATATGCCTGCAAGCACACTTCCTTGCAGACAAATGTTCACCGCACTGACTGTACTGGCATGGATATTGCTAACCATTTTCACTTAAATTAACAGCTAAGGATCATGCTAAACAATGCCCCAATGTTTTTCGTGAAAGTGGGGGTAAATTGTTTTGTACCCCATGCAAAACTGAACATAAACACACATTTTCACGCAACTTGGACTTAGCTCTCATGAAACAAACACGGAGTGGCTGTGGATTCTTTCTCAGAACATGAACTCACGAGGACAGAGGCTGCAGCATCAAAATAGATTGCGAGTGCTAGAATATAAAAAGATAGAATGAAGCACAGTGTCATCACTGTGTAAAACATGCAGCGACACAGTGCAGTGTCCTCAGTGTGTTAAACAAGCACAGTGACACAGTGCAGTGTCCTCACTGTGTTAAACACACGCAGCTCAGTGTGTTAAACAAGCACAGTGACACAGCTCAGTGTCCTCAGTGTGTTAAACAAGCACAGTGACACAGCTCAGTGTCCTCAGTGTGTTAAACAAGCACAGTGACACAGTGCAGTGTCCTCACTGTTAAACACACACAGCTCAGTGTGTTAAACAAGCACAGTGACACAGTGCAGTGTCCTCACTGTGTTAAACAAGCACAGTGACACAGCTCACTGTGTTAAACACACACAGCTCAGTGTCCTCAGTGTGTTAAACACACACAGCTCAGTGTCCTCAGTGTGTTAAACACACACAGTGCTGTGCCCTCACTGCGTTAAAGAACACGCAGCGATATGGCGCGGTGTCCTTGCTGTGTGTTAAGGTTGAGTTAAATGTGTGGGAAAAGAATGCGTAATGTAGATTATTCTTGTGTCCTTGAAAAATGTTCCTCATTCTCTCCGTCTCTCTCTCCGTCTCTCTTCCTCTCTTGATTCCCTTTTTTGTTTTCGGACTCTGGTTCATTTGCTTTAGTGGTCTTTGTTTTCGGTTTTGTTATAGTTTGTTCTGTCCCTTGTTTGTAGACAGGTTGGGGGCGTTTCGGGTCTGCTTTCCCATTGCAGGGAGATCTGACCCTCCCCCTGTTTTGCCCATTTGGCTGTTAGTCTGACTGTCCATTTCTGTGTATTCCTCCTGGCTGTTATGTTCAATGCCTTGGTTGCTTTTTAATATTCTCTGTTGGTATCATTTGAAGTACCTCTAGTTTGTTTTTATATATATCTTTTCTTTGTTAATTTATAAAAATAAAAAAAGGTTTTAAAAAACTATTTATTTTTTGGAAAATTTTGTTTTGTTAAAAAGAAAAACTGAGTAGTTGTGAGAAACTATCCAAACGTAAACTGTTTTCGACAAGATGTGGATGCGTGTTGTAAATCATGTTTTAAGGTTTTTTTTAAAAAATTCTCTCTCTTCCTCTCTCTCGTTAGGTCCAGTGGTCCAGCTGTAACATTTTCTCCACTCAAGACCACGCGGCTGCCGCTATTGCCAAGGCTGGTTTTCCAGGTGACTGAATAAAATCGATAAATGTGTTACAGTTTGCCTCCCGATCCCAGATTTGGCTGGTCCTGTCCGGTCGCTGCGGAGCCTCGTACGCCTCAGCGATAGGCTGAACGTAACTGGCAAAGGCGTCCCTGGTTTAATCAGTGAAGCACTGATTAAACTGACACGGGGAGAACAGACTCGCGCTCAACAGCCAGTTCGCCGACTATTTTTCCCTCCAGAAGCACAAGACGACTGACAGCGGGCGTTTTTGTGTGCCTGTAAATTTTTATGTTCTCATGCAATTTTATATCTGTTGAAAGTTGCTAAATGATTAACCTCTTTAAAAGCTTTATCATACAAAGCAGCCAATCAGTTGCTGTTTTTACATTGAGGTTAAGCCGTACTGAAATTGCAGTCTTTCATTTTTTAATAACGTTATATCAGGAGGGCAGATAGAGGAGCATTAACTCATCAAAAAAAAACAGAAAAAAATGTCACGTGACGTAGGATAGTAAAGATTAACCGGAGGTTGCTAGGTGAGATCAGGCCAGTGTCCTAAAAATCCTAGACACTCCGGCTGAACCCGCCCCCTCAGCCTGTCCTCATCACAGACAGTTTAAATCCATACCCAGAACACCTTTGCACTGCAGTTCTGGAATACTTATTTGTTTTGAACTTTGGTAGGCTCGTGTCCTAGGTACTTGTTGGGATCTATATTCAAAGCTGATGTAAATAAAAATTTAGAAAAAGGCAGGAGGGCTAAAACTTTCACTTGTTACTAGGGAAAGAATTTTTTTGTTTTGTGTCAAAATGATTTTTATAAAAATGACATAATGATGGCCCCTCTGGCTGTTCCAAAATAAAATCTGAAATGTTAAAGCACTCTTCTTGAAGAGGGAAGAGTGACCAAGCCTTTTTTTATTTTTTGAAAGCTTGTATGCACTTGCGTTTAAGTGCAACACTTTGCTCCCTGAAATGTGGGCAGGGTTGTGTTTGTATGCGCATGTGCGTGTGTGTGTGTGTGCACGTGCGCGCGACTGTTTTTTGGAATTTGAACAGGGAGCCTGTTCTGAACTCTCTGTGCATTGCAGTGTACGCGTGGAAAGGGGAGACGGATGAGGAGTACATCTGGTGCATAGAGCAGACCATCTACTTCAAAGACGGCCAGCCCCTCAACATGATCCTGGACGATGGCGGTGATCTCACCAACCTGGTTCACCAGAAGTACCCTAAACTGCTTGCCGGTAACTTCCATTAAATTACATAGCATTACATCACATTGCATTGATTTAGCAGACACACACATTCCACATCCCACAGTGGGAGGGAACACTGTTGGTTTCACCTGAGATGCATAAGCAGCAGTGACCTGGATAACAACACACCCAGACCAGAGAGAGATACAGATCTGGCTAACAGCACACCCAAACCAGAGAGAGACACAGGCCTGGCTAACAGCACACCCAGACCAGAGAGAGACACAGACCTGGCTAACAGCACACCCAGACCAGAGAGAGACACAGACCTGGCTAACAGCACACCCAAACCAGAGAGAGACACAGGCCTGGCTAACAGCACACCCAGACCAGAGAGAGACACAGACCTGGCTAACAGCACACCCAGACCAGAGAGACACAGACCTGGCTAATAGCACACCCAGACCAGAGAGAGACACAGACCTGGCTAACAGCACACCCAGACCAGAGAGAGACACAGATCTGGCTAACAGCACACCCAGAACAGAGAGAGTGTACATATAGCTAAAGCACTTATAAAGGTTAACCATGCCAGTGTGACACCATTCAAAGTATGTACAACAACATGAACACATCCTATCCGTTTCACCTATGAATAAGCTATTTTTACTGCTGTGACCTAACTGCAGTGTTTTTAATGTACAGTGCTTTCATCCATATCCAAAGTCAAGGGTTCTCAATCTTTTGAGCCAAGCTTCACTTACCCAGTTAGAATATTTTTCATCAGTCGGAGCTCAACAGAAAGGTATTTTGACAAGGTTTCTTGTCAAGCATCTGCTGTCAAATTAATGGAGACTTGCTAAATAGCCAGCTAACATTGGCTCTAAGCAAGGAGACCAGGCCTTTCAGCCCATCTAGAACATAAGTGTATATATATTGAGGGGAACAGGCCATTCAGCCCATCTAGAACATAAGAACACATAATGAGGAGAACAGGCCTTTCAGCCCATCTAGAACATAAGTGTATATATATTGAGGGGAACAGGCCATTCAGCCCATCTAGAACATAAGAACACATAATGAGGAGAACAGGCCATTCAGCCCATCTAGAACATAAGAACACATAATGAGGAGAACAGGCCATTTAGCCCATCTAGAACATAAGAATACATGTTAGGGCTCTGAAGGGCAGTGTGTTGTGGAAGGCATAGTGTGCAGCTATAATATCGCTGACTGAGACGTGATGTTGAGCCCAGAGCGGATTTTGGTACATCCCGTAACCATATTCAGTATTTCAGCTATCTGATGTATGAATGTAAACTTACTGCCTAGCATAGCTCTGTCTCTGGGCCTGGTGCGGTGTGGATGCAGGCGTTGCGGACGGTGTTGCGTGCAGCAAATGGTTTACTTCCCATGTGACCTGCCGACCGCGGCTGCTGCTCGTCCCGTGGGGAGGGTTTCCACGGCGCCGCACCCCCGCTCGCCGCTACATCACAGAAAAGCTAATTTTTTTACACACAGGCCGAAGGACCGCTACTCTGCTTTAGCACGAGAATGCCGGAATTAAAGCGAGCAGGAGAGCGATATTTACCGCAGATGCCGCACATTACCGCCAGGTCCGCGGAACGACAGCGCCAAACCCTGGGAGAAAACAAAGTGCGACAGTGTAGACTCTAGAATGCGCTGGGATCGAAATTCCAGTCCTTGTCAGAAGTGTTTGACAGCCCCTGTGTACAGAGGTGTTGCTGAGCTCTCCTTCCCCCGTTACAAAAACATCAGGGACAACAGGTTCTCTATCAGAGATCTAACCTTGCCGTGTAGCCTACAGCAGGTTGTTCCAAAACAAACTTTAAGGAAATAAAAACGGACACGTGGTAGCACAACTCTGTTTTATTATTATTATTATTATTATTTTATTTTTTTTTTTTTTTCTTTTTAGTAGGCCTAATGCAATTTGTGCATGATGTGCTTCTAATTAACGTTCTGTTAGAGGCAACAAAAAAAGCCTGCCCTTTCTTTCCTTGATGGACTAAAGCTATTAAATGCACCTGTCTGTCAATCAGCTGAACGCTCTGATAGCTTATAATCGGCTACAGCGATCTAGCAACATCGGTGTTGGGGGGAGGGGTTTGTGTAAGTGGTGAGAAGTGAGATATAGAACCCTAGAACGCTACTTGTAAATATGCAAGACGTTTTCAGCAGCATCTCGTATATAAAAAAACAGTTCGTGGGCAAATCATGCTTTACAATTTGAAAATGTTTCACAAGGAAATGCAGTTTACAAATTTACATCATGGCTCGCAGATTCTGCACAATCCTCATCAGCCCTTCGGGCAAAGCATTTTGGGACCCATTTTTGTCCCTTAAATCAGTGCCAGAAGTATTCAGAAATGCGTGGGGTGTGATCTGTAAATGTGTGTGTAAATCTGACAGATGGTTGCAATGTGCTGGGGAGGGACTGTGCTTTTCCAGCCAATTAGAGGCTGTATATTTGAATATTTAACATATCCATCTCCGTGTGAGCTGAGCCGTTATGATGCTCAGATTAAATGCAGTATGCTCAAAATACAATATAAGTGCAATGTAGTTTTCAAAGTTCATGCGTAATTGCAACTTGTTTAAATTACCGTATTTCATAATTGCAGATATTATTTACCCTAATCTCACTCTAAATTTGATTTGCTGCTGTCTTGTTCTACGTTGCTTGCTTTTCAGCAGCGATGAGGCTCGTAGTTCTCCATGTCGTGCTCTAGGTGGCAACATTGCTCTATAGTGCACAGAGCTGTCTCTGGAACAGCTGACAGCTTCATCTCGATATCGCACATGCAGTGTGGGACCACTAGGGGGCAGGCAAGCGCAATGCAAAGCTGGGGATCGGAGCAGGGTTTTTCCTCAGCAGTGCTGTGTTCTGCGGCATTAATGGTGCTGTTAATATAAGCCTGATTCTGACAGCTCACTTGGCTCCAGCACCGTGTCTGTGCAGCTCACCTTAAGTAGCACCTGACCAGCTTCCTGCTGGGAAACGGCCTTTTCCTGTGGCTCACCTTAAGTAGCACCTGACCACTTCCTGCTGGGAAACGGCCTTTTCCTGTCGACTTCTCCCGCTGAGTATCCCCTTCCCCTGTCTGCCCTCAGGCATCAAAGGACTCTCGGAGGAGACCACCACCGGGGTGCACAACCTGTACAAGATGCTGAAGAAGGGCGAGCTGAAGGTTCCCGCCATCAACGTCAACGACTCCGTCACCAAGGTGCGCCGGGCACCCGGCAGGGAAACTTCCGGAATGGGGCTGGGCTTGTGTGACGCTGTTATCCATTACATTTATGTTTCTGTTACATTTATACTTGCATTACCTTTAGAATTCCATTACATTTTTATATTCATTACATTTGTTTCCCTTACGTATTTATTTCCGTTACATTAATATTTTGATTTCATCTATATTTATATATATGCTGTATATATTTTGGGTACATATACATTTTTTACATTTACATTTGATATTTTTATATTTCCGTTACATTTCTATTTCCGTTACACACGTTATTTCCATTACATGTATATTTTTATATTTCTGTTACATTTCTATTTCCGTTACACACGTTATTTCCATTACATGTATATTTTTGTTTGGTAATCTCTATGGTTGTCATGTTCTCTTTGTACACGGAGTAAATTCGATAATATCTATGGTCGTCATGTTCTTTGTACACAGAGTAAGTTTGATAATCTCTATGGTTGTCATGTTTTATTTGTACACAGAGTAAATTTGATAATCTCTACGGCTGCCGGGAGTCGCTGATTGACGGGATCAAGCGCGCCACGGACGTGATGATCGCGGGGAAGGTGGCGGTTGTCGCCGGTTACGGGGACGTGGGCAAAGGCTGTGTGCAGGCCTTGCGCGGGTTCGGCGCCCGAGTCATCGTCACGGAGATCGACCCGATCAACGCCCTGCAAGCCGCCATGGAAGGTGTGTGCGCGTGAGATTGTGTGTGTGCGCGTGTGTGTGTGTATGTGTGCGAGCAGGACGTGTATAATTTGTTTATGGTTCTGGATGGGTACATGTAATAATGTATATGATATGTCTTTCGTCTCTCTGTATGTTCTGAGCTTAGCGTAGAGGTGGGACAGTACGATTTTCTTGCGAGCTGATTTGTCCTTGCGATTACTCGAATAAACTCCCCCCAACTCCTGTTTTACACAGACCTTAAAGCCATCGCAGACCATTTCCTCCAGCTTTATTTCACAGAACACCAGGACAGGAATTAGTGAATTAGCACTTGACAGCTGTCCACCTCCTTTCTAATACTTAGCAGGATTTAGTGGACTGATAAGCTGCAGACGTTGATAAACGTTAAATTTGGCTATTTGTGGAAATGCGCAAAATGAAGCTAACATCTCTTACAGTTGGCAGTGGTTCCAAGCCAAAACAATTTGAAAGACACTGATTATTAAGAACAGAAATGCATGATACTTGCAAGCGAAAATGTATTTGTCTCCCACACTATATGTGCTCTTATCTTGTAAGCTACTCCTGCATATGCAATTTTGGCCTACAAAGAATAAATATGTGCTCCAAGAGTACTTGACTCTTTGTCTATTGAATAGCTATTGTCTATTTGTCGGCTGAACTAGTGAATATACGCCTACCTCTTGAATAACTTGGAATGAACAGTGGCAAGGCCTATTCTGTTTCCACTTACCCAGTGTACTGTCCATCGATTGTAGCGATCCAAAATAGTTTTGCTGATACGTGACGAATTTTCTTGATATTTGCTTCAGCTATTTTTAGAATATTTTTTTGGTGCCCAATTCACCAAAAATTAACATTTGGGAAAAACTCAACAGCAATGTATTTTCAATTATGAAGACACAGACTTACTCATAGACGTCCACAGAGCTTAATTTGTTCACGGCTTCATTGAGAACAACTAATTGTACTGACGTACGCCAACCGCATTCTGATTCCCTGGTTGTGGTGGGTGGGGCCGTTGTGAAGTTTTAATGTGATTTGTTCCATGTTAACCGAGGGGGCGTGGTCTGTTTCAGGGTATGAGGTCACCACCATGGACGAGGCCAGTAAAGAAGGCAACATCTTTGTGACCACCACAGGCTGCGAAGACATCCTGATGGGCAGGTAGACCTGTGCTTCCTCAGAGCGTTTCATTCAATTCTGTCCTTTGTAAGATGGTCTTAATATTCCCCCATAATGCTTCAAGAAATTAACATCGTTCACAAGTCACACGCAGAGCTAGAGAGATGTAAAGTTCCCTGTGGACGGTTGGCTGAAGTGTAATTCAGAAGTTCCTGTATCACTAATGCTGGTGGCAGCTGTGAGCTCTTTCGTGGCTGTGGGGCCAAACTCAAATCGGCACCGGGAGACTCCCATCTTATTCGGAATATCGTTTGTCGACGGCAGGTTCTAGCAGCCGCAAAATTCCAGGCAAAAAGACTTCCAAAACCGCCGGAAACCGGCATCTTCCCAAGGCCGTTCTCACGTAATTTAACGTTTGCGGCGTTACCGGCAATTTAAAGGCGACTGAACACCGTGATCACGGCGGAGCTGAAAATTGCGCTCAACGCAACGTGCGATTTGAGCAGCGTGTTCAGAGGCGATAACAGTGATGCCGTCTGTGGCTGAGCGCAGGTTGAAATGTGAACCTCCCTTGACATCCCTTGTAAAAGATGTCAATCTCAGGGGGGTTTTCCTGGTGAAATCAAGGATAATCGAATGATAATGATAGAATTACACGGTGGGAAATGATTTATGTCATTCGCATCGAGGTGCTGCCATATCCACAGGCGAGGCAGGAAGAGCCACTCGTTCAGTGTCCCAAGATCTCCACGCGTCACGTGATCGTGTGTGCGTTCCCTGCAGGCACTTCGAGAACATGAAGGACGACGCCATTGTCTGCAACATCGGCCACTTCGACTGCGAGATCGACGTGAAGTGGCTCAACGAAAACGCCGCGGAGAAGATCAACATCAAACCTCAGGTCAGGCTTCGATGGCGCCGCCTTTCGCTGCTCTTGCAGAATACCGCTAACCCCCGGGGTCTGCCATGGTGATAAAGGGGTTCAGTATATATATATATATATTTTTTTTCTTACTGAAAAATCCATTTGTCCTCAGTTGTATTCAATTTTGAGGGCTGTTGGTTGTTTGGACACATTTTATATTCCAAATAAAATTCTAACTATCGAATTGAAATCGTGATGTTGTAACATGTCAGAAAAGTGAAGGAAGCATAAGGAAGCAACATATTTTCAGTGTTTCTGCTGGATTTTTGAATCGCATCGTTTCAAAGCCATATCTGGCGGTTTATTGTTTGGCAATCTGAAGACTTGTGTAGGTGTCTGCATCAGCTGTAACAAATGGGGCAGGGATGCAATATTTTTGAAAAGTTGACAAATTAGCCCGTTCGTATTTCTTTGTGCAGGACTAGCTCTTCTTTTGTTGACAGAAGTTAGTGGAGCCGTCCATTGTGAGTGGGCATTATGACTTTATTGAATGTGCTTTATTTATACGTGAACGTCTTAAACGGGCTGGTGTTCTAACCTGCATCAGGCCATCCCCCGGTCATTGTGTCCTTCAGTCTTTCTCCTGATCGGAGATGTGCGCTGTGCGCTGTTCACAGCGGTTTGGCCGCCGATCGGGCCGTTTCTGATTGGTCCGGCCCGCGGTTTCAGGTGGACCGCTACCGGCTGAAGAGCGGGCGCCACGTCATCCTCCTGGCGGAGGGGCGCCTGGTCAACCTGGGCTGCGCCATGGGCCACCCCAGCTTCGTCATGAGCAACTCCTTCACCAACCAGGTCCTGGCCCAGATCGAGCTGTGGACCAACACCAGCAAGTACCCGCTGGGGGTCTACTTCCTGCCCAAGAAGGTAGGCCCCTCGGTAGCTCCGCAGGGCGAGGCGTGATAGGCAGTCACGTTTCCCAGGGTGACGGAGGGAACGAACTGTGGACCTACACCAGCAAGTAGCCGCTAGGGGTCTACTTCCTGGACAAGAGGGTAGGCCCCTCGGTAGCGACACAGGGCAAGGCGTAATTAGCAATCACGTTGCCCAGGTAACGGAGGGAACAAACTGTGGACCAACACCAGCAAGCACCCGCTAAGTGCATATTTATATTAGTACATATACACATTTTATCTTGGTATATATGCGTATTTATGTCAGTACATATGCATATTTAGGCATTATTTACACACGTATTATCATTAAATCCTTTTACTGGAACAGAGGCTGGAGTCTATATACTCAAACCGAACACACTCTCTCTCCCTCTCTCTCTCTCTCTCTCCCTCTCTCTCTCTAGCTGGATGAGGAGGTAGCTGCAGCTCATCTGGATAAGCTGGGCGTGAAGCTGACCAAGCTCTCGGACAAACAGGCCAAATACCTGGGGATCCCACAGACGGGCCCATTCAAACCCGACCATTACCGCTACTAACGGGGAGGTGGGGGCGGAGCCACGTGGCCACGCCCGCGGGGCGGAACGGGTGGGGTCCTGTGTGCACCTGTGTGTGTGGGCAGGGAGAGGACGTGTGTCCCTATACACCCCAAAGCTTTCAGTCCGTTTATGTACGTGCACCTCACACCAGGCTACACGCACGCATCGCTGCTCGCTGTGTCCCCTGCTACGTTCCTAGCTTAGCGGCTCCTTTCGTCTGTTCGTCATGCTTGTTAGCGATGCCCCGGTAGCTCTTCTCCCTCCCCTCCCCCCCCCCCCCCCCCCCCACCCCCGGTCCAGCCGCTGTCCGACCGCGTTCTGTAGAAATGCCAGAAGCACTTAAAGTCAGGCCTCGCCGGCCGTCCTCCTCCAGAGCCCGTCTGGCGCCCCCTGCCCGCATCTGCCCGCAACTGCATCGCCCGGTCTCTGCAGTAACTTCCACTTGCGCTGCGAAGGACAGGAGCTGAACCTGTCGAGCAGGATGTGATCAGTTCATTGTTTCCTACCTCTGTGCGATGTTCATCCAGCCAATGACGTTCTTAACTCAGCCAAGACGCACCCAGGGCGGGGTTCCATGGACGAGTGCCTCTTAATGAAGGAGGATGTGCTTTTCTCAAATAAAAGGCAGATTATAATAAAACAGTCTGTCTTTGTTGTTTTTTTTGTTTTGTTTGTCTGTGTCTATGTACGTGTGTTTGCATGTATGTGCATTATTGTGAGTGTGCATGCATGCAAATTAGGGTGTGTGGATGCATGAAGATTAGTATGTGAGTGAATGCATTAGTGTGTGTGTGAGCATTTGTGTGTGACAGAGCATGCATGTATGAAAAACCCCCTTCGATTTAACTCGCAAATGGTAGCATCCTGTGTAGATGGTATTGCAGGTGTTTCTGTTTAGATCTGGAGAAATTGGTGCTCCTTTTTCTGATAGTAATTTTATGTGGAAGCGAAAAAAAGAAACTTATTTTATGAGGGGAACAATATGAGTTATGAGTACAAATATAATATGAACATGCCCTCACAAGACGACTGGCTAGTTGTGCTGAAAAATGAAAGGCTTCTTGAATTTATTACCTTGTATTCACTTTCACTTGGCCACAAACAACCTGGGCAGAGAAACGCCCACCGAACTAGTATGTCTTCAAAATATGAAATATCTACTAAACATACTACCTACTGTTTAGTTCTTTGGACAAATGAGTCAAAAGTGGAACTTTTTGGAAGACATAGGGCCCATTATGTCTGGTATGAAGCAAAACTGGCATTTCATAGTAAGAACATCATTCCTACAGTCAGACGTGGTGGTGGTAGTGTGATGGTGTGGGGACGTGGTGGTGGTAGTGTGATGGTGTGGGGACGTGGTGGTGGTAGTGTGATGGTGTGGGGACGTGGTGGTGGTAGTGTGATGGTGTGGGGACGTGGTGGTGGTAGTGTGATGGTGTGGGGACGCTTTGTTGCCTTGGGACCTGGACCACTTGCCACTACTGAAGGAACTGAACCCTGCCCTGTACCAGAAAATGTTTAAGAAGAATGTCCGGGCAACTGTCTGTGAGCTGAAGCTGAACTGTAATTGGGTTATGCAGCCTCACTATCGAAAACACAAAGGTCTGGATCAGAATGGCTGAAAAGAAACTAAATTAAAGTTATGGAGGGACCTAGCCAAACTACTGACTTGAACCCAACAGAGATGCTGTGGCAGGACCTGAAACGAGCAGTTTATTCTTGAAAACCTACCGATTTGTCTGAATTAAGTTCTGCGAAGAAGGGTGGGCTAAAATTCCTCCACAACAATGTGTAAGACTGATAAAATTGTAGGAAGAGTTTGGTTGCAGTTACTGCTGATAAAGGTGCAACCAGTTATTAAGTTTAAGGGCACAATGGGTGTTTTTGATAACTTGTTATTAAATTAAAAATTAAAAAATGCGTTTTATGTTTATTCAGGTTTCCTTTGTCTAATATGACCTTTTGTCTGAAACCATTCAGTGTGACAAATATGCAATAATACAGAAAATCAGGATGGGGGAAAATACTTTTTATGGCATTGTTAGTGCAGGGGGAGAATATAGGATAGAGGGGGAAGATGAGTGGGGTGTGAGAGAACCTAAAAAAAAGGGGGAACGTTGCTGGGGAACTCTAAAAGCCATTTTACGCCCCTTTTCACACATTAAGACAGAAACTCAAAACTCTGCAGTTAGCACCTTTGCTTGTTGTCATATAAAGCAGTTTTATTCACCCGGTGGCCTCTGTCCATTGTTGTGCTGTCAAACGGGGTTCATAGGAAAGCGGGACGCTCTTCAAAACGAAGTCCCGAGACGTCACTCGGGGGAAACATCAAAAGCCTCGCGATTTCGGCCGATTCTGTTTTTCAAGGGGGCATAATGGGTGAAGTGCACCAATTTTCGAAAGCGCTTCCAGGTTTTGGCCAGATTGCTATAATTGGAGCTGTCTGCCGCCGGTATGCGCGATTGGTGGCGTCGGTCACAGCTCCCCGACGGGACCCGAAAGGAGGGTCGCTCCTCCCGGCGACAGCAGAGGGGCCATCGCTATGACGACGGGCGAGGTGGCGGGAACCGTCTGCGCGCCATTAGCCCGAGTGGAACGGCGAAAGGTGCGGCAAAGCGGCCTCTGGAGACGCGTAGCCTTTTAAAGTTTTCACCCTCGATGGGAAACAGCCGGCACATCTGGAAGCCGAAATAGCGGCTCTGTGGCGCTCTCCGCTTCCTGAAGGCCTTTTATTACCTGTGCGGGGCCGGCCGGGGCCTGGCCAATGTTTACAGCCAGGTCGTTACTCTGGGCTCTGAGCTCCGAAAGACTGACGCTCTCTCTCTCTCTCAACCGGCTTTGATCTTTTTCCCCTTTTTTTTCTTCTTTTTTTTACAGGGGGCTGCTGTTTTCTTGGGGGGGGGTTAAGTTTAGGAGCCTAAAAAACAGGCCTGGGTATATCCTGTATCTTGTGAAGAAAGGGTGTTTTAAATGACAGCGCTTCCTCCTGACGAACTCTAGGTGTTGTGGGGCGCCTGCCTGAGTGTGCTGTCACTTCCCCGTGCTGATTCAGCGGGCGGTAGCAGGAACATGGCCGCCCACTTCTTCGCCCAGCGTTCGTGCGGGCAGGGCGCTCTCGCCAGCTGTCGGTGCTCTGAGGAATGCACAAAACGAGGCCAGACGCGCTTCTGCCCAGCTAAGAGAAACAAGCTAACTCGAAGCGTCTCTGCCAGGACAGCGCAAGATGAGTACAGAACAAGCCCTACCTGGAGAACTTGATTGACTGACCTGAAATAAAAACAGCTAGCGCATTCAAAGCTCAGAAACACAACCTCTTTAATAAAACAGGGTGACTGATGTTTTGACGGTTGGTACATCAACGGAAAAGCAGAAGTGGAGGTACCCTACCCGCATGTATACAGTCTCCCATGTATAAATCTACCCCCCCCAACTCGATCCAAGCGTGCATGTTATAGTGAACATTGATGTAATTAAGGAGGAAACCAAAATCTTGAGGTTAAGAAAGAAACACATAACATCAATAATACTATTGTCTGAGAGGAGAACCAATAGGGTTAGATTTAAAGTAACAGGCATTCACTAATAATTTAACCTTTTAAGGTGAAAGATCACAAATGTGTGATTAGAATATTCTAAACTGAACATTCAAATGCTGATGTAACAATCACTACTGGTAATGGAAAGTTCTAGAACATTCCAAAAAAACCTACTCTTCAATGGGTTAAAAAATAATTTGGTCCATTTGGCTCAAAACTGTTTTTGGTATGAATCCAATACAACTCTATGGAGACATGCATTAATTATGTCTCCACCTCTGGGTACAAAAGTAACCTTCTCAATACAATAAAATAAAATAAAAAGAGAATGACGTTTGGCTTCTGCAATTTGGGGTATAATTGCAGTTCGTATTTGTGGTGTGATGAATAGCAGTGTTGTGTTCTGCTGTCCTCAGCTTGAAGAATGAAATTCTTTTAGTTTGGCCCATATAAATCTCAGAGAAGAGTCATTTGTCAGGCTTTGGCTGCTGCTCACGTGTACAAAAGCATTTCGCTCCTACAAGCTGTCTCTCACATGGATGGTGTAATTATGTCTCTGATGTACTGACTGCGGTGGAGCACCACAAAACCATCTCACTGTCAGAGCTGGAACACCACTAAACTGAATCCATCAAAGCTATAATACCCCAAAACCATCTGGCTGTGAAAGCTAGGATACCCCAAAACCATCTGACTGTGAAAGCTGAGAAACCTCAAAACCATCTGAATGAGAAAGCTGAGGCACCCCAAAACCATCTCACTGTAAAAGCTAGGACACCCCACCCCAAAACCATTTGACTCTGAAAGCATGCTAACAGCATGTGCACTCCCTACCCTCTCTGGACTGTAGCATACCTGCTAACAGCATGTGTACTCCCTACCCTCTCTGGACTGTAGCATACCTGCTAACAGCATGCACACTCCCTACCCTCTCTGGACTGTAGCATACCTGCTAACAGCATGTGTACTCCCTACCCTCTCTGGACTGTAGCATACCTGCTAACAGCATGCGCACTCCCTACCCTCTCTGGGCTGTAGCATACCTGCTAACAGCATGCACACTCCCTACCCTCTCTGGACTGTAGCATACCTGCTAACAGCATGTGTACTCCCTACCCTCTCTGGGCTGTAGCATACCTGCTAACAGCATGCACGCTCCCTACCCTCTCTTGACTGTAGCATACCTGCTAACAGCATGCACACTCCCTACCCTGTCTGGGCTGTAGCATACCTGCTAACAGCGTGCACACTCCCTACCCTCTCTGGACTGTAGCATACCTGCTAACAGCATGTGTATTCCCTACCCTCTCTGGCTGTGCATACCTGCTACAGCATCACACTTCTGGACTGTAGCATGAACTGCTAAAGCATGGTATCCTAACTCTCTGACTCCTGTACTTATGTGGTCTCTGCTCTCACACTGTTGGCTGCTAATATTGAATTCTGCATGCTGAGAGCTGAATTCTGCATGCTGAGAGCTGAATTCTGCATGCTGAGAGCTGAATTCTGCAAGCTGAGAGCTGAATTCTGCAAGCTGAGAGCTGAATTCTGCATGCTGAGAGCTGAATCCTGCATGCTGAGAGCTGAATCCTGCATGCTGAGAGCTGAATCCTGCATGCTGTGAACTGAATTCTGCATGCTGAGAGCTGAATCCTACATGTGGAGAGTTGCAACTGCATATTTTGCACAGTGAGAGCGTGCACAGCAGCCCTTTCTGTGTTAAAGACAATCAACTTCAGGAGGATATTTCAGAGGGTTAATTTTCTCTGGTCACACTTACACTTACAGGCAGCATCAATAGTGCAGGTGGACCGCATACACACAAAAAACTCTGTGATAAATCAGCCCTTCCCACTTATGAACGACTCCGTTGGGGATTAAGTGTACTCGGTTAGAGTTAAAGCACATGGAGTACTTTCATGGAGTTGACTTTAAACTGAACTTTTTGCCTTACAGAGATTTATTGCACCACTGGAGGGAATTCCTTTCCAAAAGGCACGCATGTAGTGCTGCTTCTCAAAGCAGAAATGACAAAAAGCCATATCAAATAAACTACTTCCCATTTCAGCAGTTTTGACAAACTGTGTAGAACCATTTAACAACTTTATTAAATCGGTGCAGTACTTCTATGTACTTCATTTTTTAAAAGGAGGAACACCTTTAGGCTACTTAAATAATAACATATAGGCTACTTTGGAATGCTTCCCTTCAATGAATATAAATTATGTTTTATCTTCGGAAGTCCCGCAGTTGTGGAAAACATTGATGCAGTTATTAGTTAAAGCAGAACCGGTCGTCTTTCTTCAGCTATGTTAGACGGATTGGAGAGAATGGAACGCGCCCTGGTGCTGAAAATAAAACTTCTGGTACATCGTCCATATGCTGCCATTACACAGGGGGTTTAGTTCTCCATTTTTTGAGAATGATTCTTGAATCACAAACACACACACTCGTTCACCCCAGCCATATCCACTCTCACACACGCACACACTCGTATGTGCCTGCACACGCGCATACATACGTACAAACATGGTGTGGGAAGTGCACACGCACTCAAACGCGCATTGTGGTAAATGTGGTGAGTGACTGATGGCGGAAATGAGGAGTTGATACATATATCGTTTTCACGGTGGGTCTAACAGCAGGAGCATACTGTGAAACCACATAAACGCTGCAGGAGAGGAACATAACTCCACCTGACCTGTCTGTTCGAACGGCTACTGTCTCGCACGACACCGTATTTTATCCCGTTCAGCGTATTTGTGTTTGTGCATTTTGCATTTTGACTTCCCTCGGTAGTATTTCATTCATTAAAAAAAAAAAACAGACAATCACCGCTTATATTTTATATATTTAATCTTTTTACACATGACATATAAACCTATTCGGTCCTCGTCCCGCTCCAAAATGAACGGAGCAATGTGCGGGAAATATTTCCAAAAAACTGCTCTTGAGTTAGCTAAGTAAAAATCTATTCCGGAAGTAATTTTCGCGTATAAAGCTTTATTTATAGTCACTATATATTAAATCATACATCATTTAAAAAAGTTTCCCGCCTTTAAAAAGTTAGTATGGCTTTGGGAGTGCTGGCTATTCTAGCAGGGATTGGATGCTAGATGACAAAAAAGCCGAATGACTACTGCATGTCAGAGCTGTTTGCAGTGAAATTGAATAGCTAGTGCTAGGCTAAATATTTTTTGCCGCAAATGAGCAAAATCCGAAAACTTTTTACATTAGGCTACATTTATAGCGACTCTTCCCTTCACATAGTTTCCTATATACATATATTTTACATAAAATTCAGTTAGCAGGCTACATTCATATTGGAAGAATATGTTCGTACGGCCTCTTAGGTGCATAAATCGTACTTTTCGTATCATTTTTTTTTATTCAGTAAAATTTTAATGCGGGACATGCATTGGCATATTAATAGGTTTCTTGGCTCGAGAATACGTTTAATTGAAGATCCACTCCACCCAAACACACCCTCGAAGTGAATGCTACATATTAAGTTATGGATCTGGCTTGCAGCTGCGTGTTGTGGAATGCGTCCCATTGCGAATTCTGTACAAACATTGACAGTGCACATGATGAACGCAAATCTTTGAATCGCAGAAAAAAAGTGTATCGTTCATTTCCCAGCTGAGCCAGTGGACAGGTCCAGCGGTCTCTTAAACTTTTTAATTTATTTTTAATTTTTATTTTTTTTATGAAGCATCATTCGGTTGCAGTAGGCTAGTTACACTATTAGATTTATAGTGTGCGCAGTCGGTACGGCCATGATTTCAGCATGCTTACGCATTTTTTCACGTTATTACCGTTATAATAGGCTATTGTTTAAAGCCATCAGATTCCTAGTGACATTGTTTAATGTTACATGTCGCGGTTATTTAAATCAGTGACTGTGCAAATGCTTGTCACTAATGGAAGATTAATAATAGTTAAGTAATAGTTAATTACCTCGAATTTGCGGAGAAGCGAATTGATTACTAAAGGCAACCAGAGGGATATTGTTTAATTATTGATCCAGCAAGATATAATTCATCAACTGTATTTATAGATTATAATTTCCTATCGCAACCCGGAATACCCCATACAAACTCAGAAACAAGCTCTTAGGACACATTAACTATGGCGCACATACAGTGAGCTCCATAATGTTTGGGACAAATACATTTTTTTCATGATTTCGCTCTGTACCCCAGAACTATCGATTTGTGGTCAAACAATTCACATGTGGTTAATAGCTTTTATTAAAGGGTATGTTTATACATTCTGGTTTCACCATGTAGAAATGACAGCACTTTTTATACACACACCCCTATTTCAAGACACCATAATGTTTGGGACAAACACTTGCACAACTGATCAGAAACACACTTCAGGAATCAGGGTCGGATGTGTCAGTGACTACTGTCTGCAGAAGACTTTATGAAAAGAACTACAGAGGCAATACTGCAAGATGCAAACCACTAGTTAGCTGCAAAACCGGGATAGCCGGTTGAAAGGCCTTGTGGACAGATGAGACCAAGATTCCCTTCAGAGTGATGGCAAGAGCAAAGTGTGGAGGCCAAAAGGAATTGCCCAAGTTTCAAAGCACCCCCCTCATCTGAGAAACATGGTGGTGGGGATGTTATGGTTTGGGTGTGTATGGCTACCGCTGGTACTGCCTCACTGTCTTCAGTAATGATGTAAATGCTGACAGCAGTAGAACTCATTCTGAAATGCACAGAACTAATCTCATCTGCTAAAGTTCAACCAAATGCCTCCAAGCTAATTTGCCGGTGCTTCACCCTACAGCAGGACAACAATCTCACACATACCACTACATCAGAAGTTTTTTTTTTCAAAGCCAAAAACAGGAAAATTGTTGACGGGCCAATTCGTTCACCCAGTCTAAATCCAACTGAAGAGGAAACTTAAGGCAACTAGCCCCCAAAACAAGTAGGAGCTGAAGATGGCGGCAGTACAGGCCTGGCAGAGCATCATCAGACTAAATACTCAGCACCTGGTGATGTCTACGTGTCACAGACTTCAAGCAGACATTGCATGCAAAAGAAAAGCAACAACGTATTAACCTTGTCTCCTGTCATTTACATAACATTAATATGTCCCAAACATTATGGTGTCCTAAGTGCTGTTATTTCCACATGGTGAAAAGTGTATAAAAATATTCTTAAACAATGCTGAGAATGTTCACTATAATCATATGTAAATATTTTGGTTATAAATCTCAAATTGTCGAGTACAGAGTCAAATCAAGAAAAAAAATATCTTTGCTCCAACATTACGAGCTCACTGTAGTTCTACTTTTTGTCATAAATAGTAGGCCTATCAATACGGATGCTCTATACAGTAGGATTTATATAAAACCAGTTCACACATAAAATAATAAGGCCTACCCATAACGTAGCCTACAATCCGTAGGTTATATTAAATGCTCTGAAAAGCAATGCTCTGTGCCCTATTCTAGTCCTTTGCGAAAAAAATGTAATAATAATAAATTATTATTTAAAAAAAAATTGCAGGCCACGTGCATTTTCTGATAAAAAAATTCGATCATCTCTAAAAATTGTTATAAAACACTTGAGGGAGGTTAAAATACGTATGATGAAGTCTGATCGATTTTACCCTTAGATACAAAAAAACAAAAAAACAAACGAATGTTTCCTGAGGTCCTCAGCACCGCGGGTTTCCCATGCGACAGTAGCACACGGTTTTAAAAAGACGGCACTGGCAGAAAGCGCAGTACTCGCAGCAGGCATTGTTGGGCGGTTTGCAACTTCCCCAAAGAGGGACGCAGTTAGCCGGCGGTGGGGGTCGCTTGCTCCTGCCGCCGAACTTGTTCTGTATTAAAGAAAACAATCAGAGAAAGTACTATTTCAGCATTTTATTTGATCATCTACAGCACAGTGCAACACTTAATAGACAAGGAACGCAGCAGTCTCAAAAAGTACGAGTAGGCGCACGTATTTTCCTTAAATGTAAAGCAATAGCCTATGATCATAATATGACCATATCAGCCAGCCTATTACTGTCAATATTGCAGGTTTATAGCAGCTCTAAACTGGTCGCCTCGTTCGGTTTCCTGACGCATCCAGAGCGCCAGTTTGCCTACTGTCAACTAATAACTGGACTATTTATTGGTTACATGGGATTACATCTTTGTGGTACTTTAATGACATTCAGTTGGCCTATAGGTTTAAACCTATTCTGACAATATTTACACACCCCAAAATATCTTATAAATATCCAATTAAATGTAGCTTAAGTCTTATAGTTAGACTACAGTGCAACTTCTCATCTTGAATAGCCTTCTAACTAGATGCCTTTTCACAAAATATCTGGGAAATGGGAATTTGCAATTACGTGGAAATATTTCACATTTTTCAAGATTCACCATTTGTTTTGACGGTTCACTGCAATGTCTTATGTGGCATAGCTAGTCTAAAGTACAACTACTTCACTAGCGTAAAAAATAAAAGAAAATGAAAAACATCTCTGCCGTCATTTACTGCTAGAAGGTTAATAGTATGAAGGCCTTCAGATCTGAGGTAAAATATGTATCATAATGCTTTTCCGCAGAAATAGGAATACCTTAGGCTACATGTTTTAGGCTACTGCTAGTCATAGCAATGTGCAATTCATGATGTAGGCCATATTTTCAGAATATGTACACAACTACAGTGTAAAATCCGTAGCGAATCAAAGTTAAACACATCTGAGGTAGACTTACAGTATGTCTAACTGTCGAACAAACGTTAATTTTCAAAAATGGATTCAATATGTTTAAACGGTCAACTTGCGTTGTTTCCTTTGCTTATAGGCTACATACCTTCCTTTGTTTTTTCTCATCTTTTTTATTCCTCCGCACTGTTTTCGGCAACTCTGGGGAAACATATACAGACAGTTATAATGTGCACATCTGCGTTATTATTGTTTCTGTTGTTGTTGTTACGATCAAGTTTTTTTTTAATTATTTTTTTTTTTAACAAAGCAGGCAAATTCAGCCAACACGACGGAACATTTGCTAATCGCTAATTGAACTCGTGGACGTGGACTAGAGGATCAAACAGTAAAAAATGTTGAAAACTGTCCCAGATTACGGTGCTGTTTTGTGTCATTATGGTCTCTGAACACCAAAGACACATCTGTCATTACTATTGATAGCCGCTGATTGCTGGCTTTCCTTTTCGGATGTGTTTTAGTTCAGAAGGTATGTCAGAAAATCTTATAATTTCAGCCTAAAACGTTAAGAAACAACCAGAACAGCACACGGCTGGTGAAAGAAAAGACAGAGGACCTAGCGAGTTCAAAACATTATTGCAATGTTTCAAAAACGCTGCTATTTATTTATTTATTTATTACTAACCCTAAATCACAGCTTCTCCGCTGCATTGTTTTAACACAACTAAATGCAACTTAAAAACAAAAATGGTATAATTTATTTGTTTTGCTTGCAGAGTAAAATGTCCAGTATTCAGCTCTTAACAGATAATAGTTGGTCCCACATTCAGGAGTGGGACCAAATGTTATGTGTTAAGAGTATAATTAATACTGTTGAATTAACGCTGGGCATTTTATTGTGTGCATTTTATATTTTTAATTGGTAGTCTCCCTGGTAACTGTGTGGCTAATATCACATTACATTCCACTTTTGTGTATGATAATATTTTGGAAATTGTCAGATAAAACAGCAGAGCAGTATCAACAAGTCATGATAGATGTTTCCCCTTGTTTCCCCTTGACACTATAGAGAGCACAATGGGTGTAAAATGAAAGCACGTTCATTCGACAAGGGTAAGGCATTTTAATGGATGAATGTAAAAGAGGATCTGCCGAACGTGACTGACCTACGATCAGGACGGGCGGAGCGTCGGAGTGAGCGTTCGCTTGTAGACTGCTGGAAGACGCATTTATGGCGCTCTTCTCTTCAATTAGCATGTGTGCGTAGACCACAAGAAAACTAGCAGAGCTCAGAGCCAAGCAGCAAAGCAAACACTTGGCAGTCATATCAAAGTCCTCCTCTTGGCCAGCTGTATTATGAAGACACATTTTTATTAAGAGAAATTAATGCATTTAAATGTTCCCCTTTCCCCCCAACATATTACTGTTATTCTATAATAATGCTATATACATGTTTATCATATTTGAAATATATAACACAACCATTGATGATGATGATTGTCCTTTGTTGAGAAAATAGTCTAAGAAAAAAATCGTTGGACAGTGGCTGCACGCAATGTTATTAAAAACGGTAGGACAAACTAATTAAGTTGAAGACGTCACATATACTTAATTGCGTGCAACATGTCTATAATTTTATTAAACAAATCTAACAATTTTATTTATTTAGTAAATCCAACAATTTATGTTTTGAGTCTACTTAATTGCACTGCGTACAACCACCTGCCAACGTGTGTGTGTGTAGTAGAGTTCTCTATCTAGTGTTGGGCAGAGCTACTACCTTAACTAGCCTACATTTTCCAGTACCATGAGTGTAGTTTCTAATTCTAAAATCAAATAGTTACAACTGTAGGCTAGCTGTATTGGCATAAAAATAAAATCGTTAGACCAGCATCATTTGTGGACAAAGAAAACCCCAGTTTAGATTTAGAACACCATTGTCCATCTGAAAGCAAAACCTTAAATGGACCAGATTGTGTCATCACCACGATTGCCCTGCACCAATTGCATTGACAAAATTTGTTACTATCACATACAAATATAAGTCAAATTGTATAGAAACCTGTATTGGCATAAAAGTAAAATCTTTGGACCAGTATCTTATCTGGACAAAATCGCAGCTTTTACATTCACACCATTATCCGTCGAGTATTTAAATCTAAATTCTCTGCCTAAAATGGACCCAATTTATCGTATCATCACAGCTGCTCTGCCCCATATAAAATTCAAGTTATCGTGTTGCTATCACGTAATATTGGACATTTACGTGACCATACCACAAATTAATGGACACGCTTAATGTAACAAAGTTCTCAACTGCAGCAGATTGGCCACATTTCACGTCAATCAAGCGTACCTGTCTGTCAGGCAGAAGCTGGAGGGAATGGAGAAGAATTAGCCTCTGTGATCGATCGGGCGATCGCGATCGACGTATTGGGCACCCCTGACTTAAAGGCATGGTTCAGTTTCTGGAGTTTCCGAGTATTATTTCAGTTTTAGTGTATGTTTTTGATTGGCCCAGTCAGTTTTTATGTGCGATGAAGAATATTTAACATACTTTCAGAAAGTTCTGATGACCATCTGAATTTATACTGGCATTTATAGAGGCATTGAGAAAGCTCTTGCACGTAAGCAAGAAAAAACACTTCAGATAACTCAAAAGTGGCTTGAACAATAATTTCATGTTTCCAGAGGCATTGCATATGAAAAGATTAATGATCAGTTTTCATTTAATGCTGGTACTTCTTTCCTTCTTAGTTCTCAAACAACCAAAGCTCTCAATTATCATATCGTGTGGCAATATCGGTGCAAAACCCATGGCGCAAGGTTGCTTGACACACAAGAAAATAGTTACAACATAATTGACAAATAATTAGAGAATATACACACATACAACCTCCGTAGAGATCATGACATCACTGCTCAAGCTGCTTTGGAGTTACATGAAGTGTGTTTTCTTGCTTTAGGCCACAAGCCCTCAAATACACTGTAAAGAGGGCAGATGATGAAAAACTGCAAATATTTAAAATATCCCTTTTCACACAGAAAATATGCCGGGTCCAATCAAAAACAACTTAAATGGAAATATTAATAATTATTTCTTGATTTTACTACTACTACTGCTACTACTACCACCACCACTAATACCACTACTACTGTCAATAATAATAATAATAATAATAATAATAATAATAAAAACAACAAGCTTGGAGTTGCTACATCACCCAAAGTGTAGGTAAAAGCACATTTATTAGAGTATCTCTCACACACTAATGCACATGCCTGCATTAGTGTGAGAGTGAGTGCGTGCATGTGCATTAGTGTGTGAGAGTGTGTGTGTGCATTAAAGTTTATACAACAGTTGGGTGAATACTTGATTCTGATTGGTCCAAGGGTGTGCATTCATTTTCAATAATGGGGAAATTATTATTAAGTAATTATTATTACGCTTAACAGTTCTAAACAGCAACATTCCCAAATTGAATTTTAATGTTAGCCAGGTGATGTGAGTGACGGCAAGCCTAGCATAAAGCTAGTTCACCTAGAGGGACTAAGAAAGATGTTTTTGTTGTTAAGTGTTATATGGTTGTGATATTTGTTGGAATAGTTAAGTAGCATTTCCATTGCATTGGAATAGCACAATTTTTAAATAAATATTTTGATTATAATTCTGCTTTCTGTTGGTAAGCCTTTGTATAAGCAGGATAATGACCTCGGGGCTGTGCATTATGGGGTTTGAATGCCCTCTGTGTCTGATGCATAATGCATTACTCAGTCATAGTCCCTAATGTGTAGTGTAGTATACGTGTGGAAAGGAATTTGTCTGAAACTTGAGTTTGTGTGCGACACCCAAGCTGTGATTGGAGGGAACAGGACTTAGCCCCACCCCGAATCAGTTTCCTTTCTCCCCTGCATGTATGAGGATCTCACGTAGTGATGTGGGGCAGGAGGTAGCGTAACTGCTCCGCTCATGTGGAGGTCACTGCTGTGAACTGGGCAGCGTATTCCTCAAGCCATTTAACTCCACAGAATTTGGGGAAAATAATACATTTCATTCAGTATTTTTGTTAGAACGCACAGACTACTTTTTGTGTTTTTATCATGATTTTTCAGGCATCTTGATGATTTTATACATTTTTGGACAGAAGGGCACATTTTTATATTTTCCTGGAGAGTGTAGGTAATTATTTTCTGATGAAAACTGCAAACTATTAAAACTGTACTGTAAACTCAGTTGTTTTTATTTCTGTGTACTGTAAGTGTACTCTCTCTCTCTCTCACACACACGCACAGACACACACACATGCACACACAGATATAATAACTAATGTTTATCATAATAACAATTATTGGAATTTATAGACAAATGATATCTTTATCGATAATCTGCTCAAATACCCTATTTTTTATTGTAACACATTGTTTAATTTTATGAGTAACTTTATTTTGTTTTTGCTGTGTCATCACAACTTTGTGTTTAAATTCATATTTGAGTGAACGCTTTGAAGGAAAAAAAATCAGACTGACACAGTCTTTTAAAATGATTACATAACACACAATAACCTACATCAGTGTAGATGTAGTTTCCACAAGTTCTGGAAAAAACAAAACATAAAATGCATAAGATATGCTCCGATATATGATTTAATTATAATTCTGCTTTCTGTTGGTAAGCCTTCACAACTGTGTGATTTAACAATTTGTCTTAAAAAATTGTTAAAGTATTTGTGTGGTTTTTGACTCTCAGACTGGCCATCAATACATAAACTTTTAATGGGAAAAATGATTTAGTATGGAAAAATCTGTGCCTTTGAAAATATATCTAAATGATAATGTTAAATAAACATAATAATAAATATAAACATAATTTTGTATATAAACATGTAAATCATTTTTATATACAATTGTCTTCTCAGACAATATTTAAACTACCGTTTATAAATAAACTGTATGAACTGTAGGCTAATGTCTGTGTGTCCAAGTTCACAGATATACGAATACCACCATATTATGCAGTTTTTTCTAAAGGCATGTTAAACAAATATTTATAAATTAAATACTTGTTTAGGCATGCTAAACAAGTATTTATATATAAATACTTATATGTAAATATAAGTATTATTTTGTCTGAGAAAGTCAAACACTTGTATTGCTTTTTTCCAATATGCTCCTGTGGATTGTTTTTCTCTACATGAATATGGTGAACTGCTGTGAAACAATTTTTAATATATAATTTTTTTTAGATTCTACTTTTTCAGTTATTTCCTTTTGCACACATGGATTATTGATATTGTTTTTAATGTATTTGCATTTTATGAAATTTATATTTGTTATCCACACATATTTAATATCACAGCTTAATGAATAGCCACGTATATGATAATAACCAGCTGAAAACATCTTTCTTCATCTGATGCTGATTCTCCAAATGTGTTTCTTAATCCGTCTCTCTGGGTAGCGAGATACTATCTGACAAAACAGGAAAATTATGCTTTCAAATAACACATTTAGACTTGCATATGTACACCTCAGAATGGATTATTAATAATACAAATGCTCAACCAAGATTTTTGCAAGATTTTTAGACAAAAGAAACGAGTTTTCTCTGAATTACTGAATTAATCTCAGATGTTTGGTATTCAGATTGTAACTTTTGTTGTGTTACTTCATTAATATTCTCTCAAGGGACACATTTAGATATTTGTAGTTTTTGTTAATACAGTTTAGTGATAAATTATCTATGCTGCATTAACCTCCTGTGCAACGCATTTGATATTTTCCATCAGACTCGACTTGATTAAATATCGCAGTCTGTAAGTCTCGGTGGGTCCTGTTTCATTTTGTAGGTAAGATTCCTCCTCTAGAAATAAAGCAGAGCTCTATTCCCCGAAGACTCAAATCTGCATTCCGAAACGAATCTTCTGTTCCACGATGAACGCTGAAAAGAAGGGAGGAAGGGCGGGAGGAGGGAAACGTACCTCTGTCTGTCTGAGGCCCGGTCCCTGGGAGTGAGCGGCTCACGCAGCGACGTCCCTTCGCTTCGGGTCTCAGGTCCTGCGGCTGCAGTGTCTGATAAATCCCAGCGAAATATCACGGAAATCACACGGTTGTGAAACTTCGAGAAAGCCAAAGCGGCTCATGACGGCAGGGGCGGATCCTCGCGTTTTTAAAAAAGAAAAAAGGGGGGGGGGGGTGGGAGAAAAAATGGAAAAAGTCACGTTCGTGTGATGGGTCAGCGTTTTCAGAGAAGGGGGTATCGTCTGCCTGAGCGGGGCAGAACTCGGCCTCGCTCGGCTTTCAGAAAGCAGCCCGGAAACGGCCGTGCCTCTCGCCCTCAAGATCCCCAAAAGTTCCACTGGGGCGCTGTTCCCAAAAGCGGGGCAGCTAAACCTGGGGGTTTGGCCACCTGGGAATATTCACCCCAAAATCACCGGCGAAGTGCAGATCAGGGGGACATTTCTGTAATCCCGCTGAAAAAGCTTAAATTATAGAGACAAGCGAAGCCGGGATTTAATTGCAACCAGTTGCATAAACGTTCGCCCTCATTAGCCCAAAGTGACTTCAACCTCGTGAAATATTTTGATTTACACGGCAATCCTGATGGCGCGTTGTCCTTTAAGAGGGGTTGTTATGTTTGAGATCTGACTGCGGTGTTATTCAAGGAGCTCGGTTTCAATGGCGAAAGCCCTTTGTTTGTGTGCGTTTGGGACGGGGCTGAATTGGGTGGATTTAGGCTAGCCTCGCTTAGCACGACCATCTGGACAACACTCTCGCACCCGGGACCCCCTTTCACGACCTCGTGACTGGATGTGCGGCCAAGACAGAAGCGTTCGCCGTCGCACGGCCAAAGGGTTTCTTTCACAAACAAAGAAACGTGAGAACACCTCCCCTCCATTTCCCAGGGGTCCGGCTGAATGACCTTTAAAACAGCCATGGAACGATGTTCCGGTTCAACCTGAGAGGACCTTTTTCTGGTTTTTATTTATATATTTTTTATCTCTCTGTGGAAAATGTCTCGTGCGAGTTTCTTCATGACTTCCGGTTTTTAACTGGTGCCATACATCAAAGACTGGTTGATTTATCGATTGATCGATTGATTGATTGATTGGTAATGTTCATGATGTTCTCCCAGAATCTCAAACAGGTTCAACTACCAGTGATTGTATAGTAGTGAGCGGGTTAGACCCCACCCACAAGATGTTTATCACTCTCTCCCAGCAGAGCCATACTAGCCAGGCGCTTTCACAGGGAATGGTAACAGCACTGCAACTGTGATGAACAACCATTCATTTTAACACCTGTTGCTCAAGGACCCAACAATCCCCAGTTATTCTGTTGGTCTGCTGTCGTGGATACAGCTGGAGAATTTCCAAATAAAAGAACACAGGACTCAGATAGAGGCTGCTGGATGGTTCATCCTTTCAAGGCCCCATAGTCTGATATCTGTTACAGTAAGGCACAGTTCTAGTGTGTAGATGGGCCCCATGGTCTTGTATGTTAAGGCACAGTTCTAGTGTGTAGATGGGCCCCGTGGTCTGGTATGTTAAGGCACAGTTCTAGTGTGTAGATGGGCCCCATGGTCTGGTAAATGTTAAGACACTGTTCCAGTGTGTAGATGGGCCCTACGATCTGGTATCTGTTATGGCACTGTTCCAGTGTGTGGGTGGGTCCCATGGTCTGGTATCTGGGAAGGCACTGTTTTGGTGTGTGGATGGGCCCCATGGTCTGGTATCTGTTAA
Source organism: Anguilla rostrata (assembly GCF_018555375.3). NCBI lineage: Eukaryota > Metazoa > Chordata > Actinopteri > Anguilliformes > Anguillidae > Anguilla > Anguilla rostrata. The sequence goes on along the minus strand of NC_057945.1, from coordinate 8,097,965 downwards.
GGCACTGTTCCAGTGTGTGGATAGACCCCATGGTCTGGTATCTGTTAAGACACTGTTCCAGTGTGTAGATGGGCCCCATGGTCTCATATCTGTTAGACAGTGTTCAGGAGTAGTTTAACTATATTAGATTAAACTGCACATTTTGCAGCAGTTTTCTGGTAGTTCAGCTACATTGAAATTTGTATAGTGGCTGTAGTAGTTAATTACTTTTTTGTCATTTTGAGGTGTAGTTAACTATAGAGACTACCAGCTACTTTTGGCCCAAAAATTTTTTTTTCCCAAACCCCTTTCACATAATACAGCCTCCTCTCCGCTCCACACATTGCTGGTTCAGCCCACTGAGCTGCATAGTGGTCCTCCCAATGTGCAAAATGAAGGCCTTGTGCTGGACAGCATATGCTTGCCTGCTTTTCCTCAACCAATCGTAGAGGTTGCAGCAATGTGTGAAATCAATTATGTTAAATCATTATTTCAAAATTTCCTTGAACAAAATACAAAGAACCACTGCTCTTTGACTTATTCTACAGACACAGTAAAATATCCAGTGTAAATGCAACCCTTACAGAATACATATGAGTCTAATAGGGGCCATATAAACCTAAAATTAAATGTGAATGATATAATATGGATAATATATAATATAGATGAGCATATACTTTAACTCCTCTTCTCCGGTTATCTTTGTAACATCCAGATATATTTTTAACAATAAGTGCTTTGCATTTGAATACAGTTTAATTGGTTTCTGTGGAAAACTGTTGGCAGGCCTACAATCTTCCTGCAGAACACTATTTTATTTAATTTTTCATTTGGAAAATAAATTTAGTATTTGCCGTAAAAAGTCACTTCAATGTTTTAGCATTTTAGCGTCTTTTTTTATAAGGGCCACCAGTGTTATGAAGGTTGTGACATATTCGCGAATCAAAAGTTCAGCAAAACACCAGAGAGCGGGGATCAATGAGACTGGCCTCGCTAATGCAAGATAAGCGTTTCACGCCACTGTAAACATATAAAGAGGGCTAAGCGGAGTCCCATGCCTTGAAACGGCGGTGTCGAACTCCAGCCCCGGGGGGCTGCTCTGCCTGCAGGTTTTTTTCTTTTTGTTTTGGCGGCTTTCGTTTTTTGTCAGCAGCTAGTTCATGCCTCTCTGTGGTCATTAAAGATCCCATGACACTTATCGCTAAGAGTAGGGGGTTCCCCGGTGTCCTGGCCAAATCCCAGATCTGGTTCTCACAAAAACTCGCCACTAAAAATCATCCCCAGATTTAATTGGCTGAATAAATGTCCTCTCCCTCTCCACCTTCGCTAATGTGTGGTGTGCGTTCTGGCGCAAAATGGCTGCCGTGCATCACCCAGGTGGGTGCTACACATTGGTGGTGGGTGAGATGAGTTCCCCTTCACTGTAAAGCACTTTTAGCATTTGGAAAAGTGCTATATAAATGTAATTAATAATAATAATAATAATAACAATGCCTTGGAAGCAGCGCGTGTGATCTATTTACCGAGGGACTCAGAGATGGAACGAAGCTCTTAAGGCCCGAAACACATGGGGGGCCAGCTGACGCTGCAGCTCTCCGGGGGCCGGGGGTTTTACATCCCGGCTTGTGGAGGAAGAGGTGAAGAGGGCGTGACATCGCTCCATGCGGTGAGGCCCGTGCAGGCAAAGCCGGCCCTGTCCTAACGTCTCACTTTGCTCCTGCTACACTGCTGGATCAGATTTAGGCCGAAACCGTAAAATTCATGACTTTTGCTCGTGAAACGGTTTACTGAAAAAGAGTTTTGCCAATTTTTCTACACACACACACGCGCACGCACACGCGCGCACGGCACGCACGCCACGCACACACACACACATGCACACACGCACACACATACGCACGGCACGCGCTCATATAATTTTTATATTCAGCTGTCATAGTTGACAGTTTTAAGGACACAGGCACTTAGACAACTATTTAAATTTTTATAGATAACACTGGCGACGTCCTTGTGAAATCTGTGCAGCATTCGCGGCCACTTCGGAGGCAAAACAACTTTGGGTAACGGTACACGGGAGCCCTGTAAAAAAGCATCCGATCTTTAAATGTGATTACTGGGCAGAGCTGAGACTGAAAGCCAAGTTCGAAGAGCACAGGGCTTGTAAAGGGGGCAAATGCAGCCAGCGAGGTTTACAGGGAAGCTAAAAACGCTGGAAAGAAAGCGCCGAACATAAATGACCAGCCCCACCCAAGACCCTGATATCACTGATGTCATTGTATTGATATCCACGGCCCATTAAAAACATCTTTATAAATACGACTGCAGTGGGCGTATTGCGGAATGAGAGTCTGTGCTGTGTCACAAAATACAGTCACAGCTACAGGGGTGTTGTGAGGCACTAGTCACGATACAGCACAGGGCCATTTGCTTTCATAAAATGGCTGCAATGTATAAAAAACAATTGAATGATGACATAATGGGCCTCATTCACAAAACATGCGTACGATCACATTAGACTGTAAACTGTATGTAAGAACGTTTCCATCAACATTTTGGCATTCATCATTTTTTTTCTTATTTGTACTTGTTCATGGTTGTTTCTTTATGCTCATCACAGGAACAGGATTCTGCATAAAATTTACAAACGGTTAGCATTCATCATCTCATACACCGGGCATATGCACAAAAACAAAAATCTGCACGTGTCATGAATCCCATATTGGTTTTTCGTAGGAACATTTTTAAGAACAAAAGTAAGATTAATTTAAGAAAAGTTTTGCGAATGAGGCCAACATTATTTATTTTGTAATTATTATTTGTATAAGAAATGGTTTGTGTATGGAGTGATACTGTTCACAAACAGTTGGCATAAATTACCCTCCTATCTGTCTGAGAAATGCTGATTGTTTTTATTTATTTATTTATTTATTTATTTATTTATTTATTTATTTATTTATTCTTTTATAATATTGGAGAGTGTATATGTGTTCACAGTTCTTTTCCAAAAACACTCAATATTACCCAGCCGGGTTCTTTTCACACTGTCTACAGCTAAGCTTGTACAGAGTGGAGTTGGAGGAAGACCTTTTACATTAACATTCAGTCCACAGGTGCCCGATCGACCAGCAGGGGTCGCCAGAGCATAATCTGAGTTTGCTTGGAAGCTGGGGCTGGGGGGGCGAGGGGGGTGGGGGGCGGGGGGTGAGTGGTAAATGGTAAATGTGTCACCACCACAATGACCGTACGTCCCTTCTGGAAGCCGTGAATGCTGGGCCTGGGTGCCAGGGATGGATTTGCCACGTAAGGACATTTTTCCTTCTGTTCATTGCACAGGAAGAGAATATGGTGCCTGGTCATCAGGAAGAAATGGACTAAATGTCAAGGTCTGACTGTTTCAAGTATTTATGTTGACTTTTTGGACCTTTCTCCCCAGTATTGACCCTTTGTTGCTTTTCATTCTTTTCGCATCTGAGTTTGAAAAGCATGGATTTTTGTTTCTGAAGATTTCTGATTCTGGATGAAACTCTTCATTGTTTTTTTCAGTTTTTTGTTGCTGTTGCTGATAGTATAGATAATTAAAATAGGTAATAGATTATGTAAAATACAGTGCAGTCAGATGCCCTTTTAGAATGCATATCTTACAGGCTCAATGGAAGATTCTTGCATTAGATGTGACTGTTGAGTGGTCCAGATTTGGCTGCACTCACAGACCAGCCTCTCTCATTGGTTGGCCTTGATTTACCATGTAATCACTTATAGTAGCCTTAATCTGAATCTACAGCTCATTGTCTTCCTCTCTGTTGTCTTCCACCATACATGCATACTCCTCTCCCTCTCTCTTTCTCTCTCTTTCTCTCCCCTTCTCCTTCTCTCTCTCTCTCTCTCTCTCTCTCTCTCTCTCTCTCTCTCCCCCAATCCCTCACTCTCTCCTACTCTCTCTCCAGACCACTATTCTTCCTCTGTCAGCCACTTCTCTATCTCTTGCTGGGTCCATCTTTACATTAATAACACATTCCCAACATGTCTCCTTTTACTGTATAGATGGTAATGAAACTGAAAACACCAGGGTAGGTCTCCATTTGAGATGGGAATCAGCTGTGGTTGGTCTCACTCACATTGTTTTTCACCATTTGTCTCAATAAAATAATATGTCTTTTGAATTTTGAATATTTGTTTCAACATGTGTGATGTAGGAAATTGCTGCCCACTTGAAATTTGAATGTTAGGTTTATAGCTTTTCTCAACTGTTTAGACACATTTCCTGAAACTATACCTCATTTCTCAAAACTATAAACACAAAACCTAAACATTAAACTGTTTCTGTAACACTTGTACTCTCGCCCAAAAATGACATTTCACCTCCAAATCATGAACACAACTCAACAAATGAATAAGGATAATTAGGGCTAATCGGAGCCTAATTGCTAATTGGCAACCGTAAATTGCCAGTAGGTGTGAGTGATTGGTGTGTGTGCCCTGCGATAGATTGGAGGCCTATTCCAGGGTGTATTCCTGCCTCTCACTCAATGCTTGCTGGGATAAGCTCCCGCACCCCCCCTGTGACCCTGCCCAGGGTAAGTGGGTATAGATAATGGATGTATAACGGGCTGCAGGCATAACCACTCTGTGCAGTTGTTTAGGTCCACACAATTCAGGCTTTAAATTGGGGGTTTTTTTGGAACACACTTTAATTGCCAGTCCAACCCCCAATCCCCTGGTCTGCGATTGCTTTCGCTGATCACCCCCCTGTCCACTGTCCACAATCAGTTCCAAAACCCTCCCTGGTCACCACCTCTGTCTTCTTTACAATTCACACCCTGAGGATTCACCCTCGAACCTTCTTGCCTAGCGCCACTGGGGCCCAGAAGGATTTCCGTGTCCGTTCTAAACAGCCTCCTGACAGAAAAGCCAGGGACCGCCAGCTCAGCTTTTCTAAGCATTAAAAATGGAAAGAGCCCAGATTACGTTTTATTGTAACACTTAACCTTGAACAGCAAATACAAATTCCAATTATTTTTCTCTACTTTTTTGTTTTCTCTCATATTTTAAAGCCTTGCCTGGTCTGTATGGTGGAGACAACGATCTGAAACCATGGAACTTAGAAAAATAATCACCTTTGTTCAGATAATAGATAACAGGATCGCAATTAGTCCAGAAGTATGATGTCAATCGGGTTGCATGATGTTGCTTATTTATCCATTTTCCCTGTATCAGTTCCACTCGCTTGCCTTAATGAGCGAGGCTTATCCAATTTCACCTCAAGGGTCTGAGTTCGGTCACCACGAGGTCATGATTACATAACTCTTTTTACCAGCATGTTTGTTGAGCTCTCCTTGTTCAAAACCACCAATGCAAGGGGATTATACCTCAGAGGATTTCAATATACTGTACATTTTTTTTTAGAGGAGAGCAGGATAGCCTGGCCTTCTGTCTATTTTTGGGTCCAATCAGACAGGGAGGAGAGCAGAGAGGTAGAACCCAGAGAAGGGACCACAGCTGAGAAAGTGACACGGCAGGGGATGTAAATTTTTTATTAAAATTGAGGAATAGATAAAATAACATTTTTCCATTTAGCAGAATTTATATTTAAATGCACTGTAAATGTAACATTAATGTTGTTGATAACTTGGGATTTAGAGCTCATGGCAAAGCGAAATTGGTGATGCACTTGTTGAAATCTAAATTCTTTATTATAAAATAATTTAGTAAATGTTCACTAAATTTCACTAAATTTTTACTAAATTATGAAAGTATCATTAAAATGGTTAATCATTCAAATGAAGGTAATGGCCAATTATATGCAGCAATGAGCTCATAATCAGGGTCTCATTAGAACATTCATCATCTGTTTTTCATTCGTTTTAAAAGCAGGTTGTTTTTTGTTTGCCTGTTTCTCAATAGAGCAGCTGAACACATCTGTTCCCACCAAATCACTGCATCCTTAACGTTACATGGCAACCGTAGTTAACGCAATGGCGCTTGCTTAACATTGTAAGTTCCATGGCATTATTAATGCCTCCCCCTGGCCCCTGGTGGTTGAATTATATTCTGATATAATTAGGTAAAAATGTGTTATTGACACAATGGGAGGAATCACCTAGGAGTTGGAATATCTATCCACTCATTTTCACATTTTCAAGAAGTTCTTTTTATGATGAAGTACAGCTGGTTTACTGCTGTTGTCTTGATTGCTTTACTCAGGCAACTCAGATATCCATGTGAAATACAGTCTGGATTGTGATGGGCTGAAAAAAACTTTTTAAATTGTAAAATGTGTAAGAAAATGAAAAGGTACTTTTATAATTGAATGTGTACATTTAAAGCCATTTAAAACTGTTTTTCAAAAATCCTCAACATAATTTCAGAAAGCTAAGAAAAGCTTTGCTTTTTGAGGTATATAATAATGGGGTTTATTAGTACTGTTTGAGGGAAGCCCAAAGCGTAATGCTAACTTCATCCTTCTCTGATTTGAGACCAGACAGAAAATGATTTTGCAACTATTTATTTGTTTACAAAAATACTGGTTCACATTAATTTCTCCAACAGAATGCTGGCACAAGTACACAAATATTCCCATTGCAGAGAGAGCGTGTTTTGCACTTCTAAAACTGACATGAAGTAATCTACATGTGTTTCCATTTTAAGAGAATAGGTGACTATTATGTAGTCTTGTCGTACTTGAAAGAATATTCTTTCCGTTATGTCGGGGATTTTGTTTCAAAACCAATTTTACGATTGTGTTACAAAATATGGGAAATTACCATACTTAGGAGAAAAACATAAACATATTTTATTTTGCCCACAGAAAGCATAATAGCTCTCAAAGCATCGAAAAACAACTTTCAAGTTTCTCTTTGTCATTCTCGCACACATTTCTGCTTTGAAGGTTAGGATACTAATAACTGGATTGGACACCTCTTTTTACATCCAATTTTGATCACGTTAGGCTGATTCAACACAGAAACAGTACATGTAAGTCTGGCTTATGAAAAAAAAGAGTTTTTAAATTACACATGAATGAGTCCATGCATGTGTGTGCGTGCATGTATGTGTATGGGTGTGTGTGCATACATGTCGGTACCCAAGTATACGTATGTGTGTTTGTATGCGTATTTGTGTGGGTATATACGTACGTGTGTTCGTGTATCTGTGTGTTGGCGTCTATGTGTATGTGTGTGTGTGTGTGTGTGTATGTGTGTTTAGTACTCCAATATGATAAGATCACATTTCAGACATGAGTTTGGGTTTATAGATGAAACCCAACTGATCTGGTCATTATTGGCTGAGGGATTTCTATGGCCTTCACTCCTAGCAGCCAGTGTCAGTGGCCTCTCTGACTCTGTGTCAGTGTTCCTCTACCTGCAGTGACTGATATTCTGATGCTCTGTCAGTGCTCCTCTACCTGCAGTGACTGATACTCTGACGCTCTGTCAGTGCTCATCTTCCTGCAGTGACTGATACTCTGATGCTCTGTCAGTGCTCCTCTTCCTGCAGTGACTGATACTCTGACACTGTCAGTGCTCATCTTCCTGCAGTGACTGATACTCTGACACTGTCAGTGCTCCTCTTCCTGCAGTGACTGATATTCCGATGCTCTGTCAGTGCTCCTCTACCTGCAGTGACTGATACTCTGACACTGTCAGTGCTCCTCTTCCTGCAGTGACTGATATTCCGATGCTCTGTCAGTGCTCCTCTACCTGCAGTGACTGATACTCTGATGCTCTGTCAGTGCTCCTCTACCTGCAGTGACTGATACTCTGACACTGTCAGTGTTCCTCGTCCTGCAGTGACTGATACTCTGACACTGTCAGTGCTCCTCTTCCTGCAGTGACTGATACTCTGACACTCTGATGCTCCGTCAGTGGCCACTCCATTTCCTGTCTGTCAAACTTTCACAGGATATTGTTCAGTTTTATTTCTCAAATACCTTAGACTCCTGCTATATGCTATTTGCGCTAGCTTCTCATAGATAACCAAACTGCACCAGAACCTGCACATTTTATGCACGACTTATTTCCACACAGCTTTTACCTTCCTGCGTTAGGCTAGGATAGAAGCAATTGTTTCCATTACACAAAGTCATATTTGAATACTTCTTTCCTGTATCTGCCGTATTATTAGAACAGCAATGTGTCAACAACGTGAAATGTGTCTTTTGTTCATATAGTCCTGCAGAACTGAGCAGGGCAGACCCATAATCTTTGAGCCTGAGAGTTCACCTACAGGTCAGGTCAGAGAGATTAACATTCCTGTAAGTGTGTTCTGCACCATGGCCTTTTTCAAAAATGTTACTGATCATAAACGCTAAATTTTTATGTAAATTAAATAGGAAATTTACAGTTTAGCAAGTTAGTGAATGTGTTTCCAGCTAATTTACTGAAGTGGTTTGTGTGTTAATGGTATACCATTGAAAGAATTAACTTCCTCATAAGACGGCTGACCCTATTTCACTGATTAATGTCACTGTCCATCAACTCCCTCTATGGTGAATAGACACTTTCTGAAAGATTAGATTGTGTTTATGTTTATCTATTTTATGCATTATTATTTTCTCACTAAAGTAAATAAGACATCTCATATAACGCCCCTCCTGGTTTCACTACACTGGCTTCCAGTTTCTTTTAGATTTGGTTTTAAAACGTTATTTTCACTTTTAAGGCAAGGCTTGGTCTTGTTGCAGAATATAGCGCTGATCTCTTAAAAACACACAGCCTATCTCACTGCTTTAAATCCTCAACAAAAGACCTCCCCCCTGTCACTGCTTAAACCAGGGGGGAAAAAGTATTCACGTCAACGTCTCTGCTTTTACAGAATCATTTGCCAGATTTTTATCAACCTTCTTTTTTAAGTGTTATTTAAAAACCAATAAAAAAAACTACCTTTTAAAACTTGCTTTCAGTCCTATGTAAGTATTTTCCTTATATCATTGTTTCATTCAATGTTTATTTTCTGTATTCAGCTTTTGCTCTTATTTTGCAATACTTTTTCTGTGTAAAGCACTTGTGCAGTGTAAGAAAAGTGTTCTACAAGCAAAGATTTGATTAATTATCATTGTATGATTTTGTCACAGTCAATCTAAATTCATTGACTCAAATTTAACTGTTTACTATACATAGAACTAAAGCATGCCAAGCTATTTTCTTGTCAATATAATGGCTTGTGTAGACAAGCATTTTCTAGATTAAGTAGATTACTGTTAAATGTACAAATTATTGAAATTAATATTATCAATACGTTGCATTATTTGAACTACCAATGCAATGGCCAGAAAGTTAAAAGGAAAACAATGGTCTTGCCTTTTTATTTCCAAATATATTTTCCCCCTCTCTGTTTCTTCTCAGTGGAGCTGAACCTTGAATTGAGATGAATGTTCACAGAATTTCTTTTTTAAATTGGCCTTCTCACTGCAACCAGCTTAAATCTGTCTCCACTGGCCGTGATGTCAAGAGGGTGCACATTTTTATTAAAAATCGATGTCTTGGATAATTGCCTCAGACGTCTCAGATCACTAAGCATCTCTGACATTTAACCTGTGGTTCTCTCACTGAGAACGCCTTTCTATGTCGGGAATGGCCTCATTTTATGGTCCACGCTTGAATACCTGGGTTCAAGAGAGGGATTGATGACGATGACTTTATCACACTGGTATAGTTCTGAGGGGGTCATAAAGGTTATTCATTTGAAAAGTCCTCATCTGACACTTTTATTTATCAATTGAAGCACTAGTCAGTGCAAATAGACAGTTAGACAGGTTTGCACACAAAATGCCACCTCTGATCAAACACCATTACATATAGAGAGAAGGCAGCTCAATCACTTCTGCAGGTTTTAGAAATTCAGCACTAAAACCATGCAGTGCAGCAACTGCAGAGATTTCAACCACAGCCAATGGATATTCACATCATTCAATTATTTTGGCATCGATATATACCCAGAAAAATTACAATAACATTTTAAAGAAAATCAAAACAGATTGGGACAGAGATGCTCATTTCTCTCTCCCTGAAAGGGAGAATCCAGTTTGGTTTGACCTGGAATAATATTGATTCTGCATTGGCTCAGGATGAAATTCTGAGTCTGTCCAATATTCGCAAAGCATGCTCTCACCTTGACACAGCATATCTCTCAGAAGTGCGGTGCAAAACTATCTGTCAAACTAAAACGTATAATAGCAATAATTACTAGCTTCAGTACTAACCAAGCCCAGCCCTGATTAGCTTCAATACTAACTAGCCTAGCCCTTGCTTGGGTTCAGTACTAATGAGGATGATGATGATGATGATGATGATTATTATTATTATTATTAGTATTATTATTATTATTATTATTATTAGTATTATTATTTAATACCAATAAATATGTTTATGCATTTGTGTTATTTATTTTTTAAGAATGAAATTATTATATGGAAATTGAATATTGAACATAATGTCTTTTCGTCTTCTCACTGGCCAAAATATTTCCTTGTATATATACTTGTGAAATGCTCTGAGATTAATGGTTGAAACATATTACAAAACCTTTAAAAAGTATGGTTTACATGATTTATGAATTTTTCAAGAATGTATTTATAATGCAGGGTGAATAAATATTGAATTCACAAAAGGACCTGCTGGTGTTCACATTTTTTAGCATATCTGCAATTATTTCAGTAATTTCAATTTTATCATCGTTCTTTCATTTCACTCATTTTATCATTGTTTTTGTCACTTTTGAACCAGTTCTTTATATTACTTGTTTAACTAGAGGGTTCACTCTTATTACATTCAAAAAGTAATTTATTTTGTTGTGGAATTAATTTTATTTGTAGTGAATGACAATCATAAATGCCTGATGTATTTATATATGTTTGAAGGGTAAATGTATTTTGCTATTTCTTTTTTGTCACACTCCATTTCACAGGTTCCAATGTAGGATTTGCAAGTTATCACATTTTCAAAAGTAACAGGAGTAATGGGTCTCACCTACGATTCAGCAAATTCACTGGAGAAATAAAATGAAATAATTTTGTTGACACAAGGAGTAGCTTTAAATTTTACGGGCTGTTTGTTGAGAAAATACCGACAAAAAAATAAAAGTGAGGATTAGTCATCATTTCCAAAACCTGTGGTTAATGCCCTTCCTTACTTTGACTTTTTGAATAAATAGACCAGATACATATTTTCATGGTGGGTTCTGTTAATAGACTGGACTGTGTTTTTGAACATGTAAAATTAATTTCCTCCTGAAGGAAAAAAAAACTATTTTAATGTAGATTTCTCCTACATGTCTCTGTGACATTTATGCAACATACAAATTATCCTGTTTTTGGCACTGGGTTATCTCAAACAGAAATAAATATGAATTATGTAATATAAATAATATATTTGCTACATACACTTAAGGTACCATGAGTCTATAATTAAACAAAGCTCCATTCTTCTCATGCCATATTCACTGAGCTAGCAAGTGTTTTGGCTCAGCGTTTTAGAACATGTTCTCTATACGTGCATACATCTTTGACTTACGTATTTTTAATTTTTGGCATTAACATTTGTACCTGCAGGTAAGAGAAAACTGAATGCTCACATGTTGCAGAGGTCCACGGCACTGAGCAACCCGTATATTACAGCCACAGCAGGCAGAACTGCGCATGAGTCTTAATCAGCCTCTCCACATTACGGCATGCCAACATAAACTCTGTGAACCACAGGAATTTAAATCATACTTATGTCCAGAAAGATCTTAGTCGGTGAAATCATTTTAGTTTTAAGTTTAAACGTTTTAAAGAAAATAATGTTATTTGGATCTTGGTAATGGAAACAATTGCTTCTATCCTAGAATTTGTGATGAATTTCTGAAAATTGGCCTATTGCAAAAATGTTAGGTTGGTTACATTGCTGCAGATGCATAAATATTAGCTTGGTTACATTGCTGCAAATGCATAAATATTAGCTTGGTTACATTGTTGCAGATACAGAAATATTAGCTTGGTTACTCTGTTGCAGATACATAAATATTAGCTTGGTTACATTGGTCAGATGAATAAATATTAGCTTGGTTACTCTATTGCAGATACATAAATATCAGCTAGGTTACTCTGTTACAGATACATAAATATTAGCTTGGTTACATTGTTCAGATGCAGAAATACTAGCCTGGTTACACTGTTACATGTGCATACATATTAGCCTGGTTACATTGTTACATGTGTACAAATACTTGGTTACAAGATAGATAACGTATTATTGTCACATGTCCAAAAAATAATAATTTAATTGCAACTGTAGATTGAATTAAATACTTTACATTTCCTAGATTTAACCTAAAATATTTTCACTCCATATTCTTTGACACTCACATTTAAGTTCTGTATACTTTTACCTTTTATTTCACTTTTATGCTCTGTGAAAATTTTTAAGATGTACCCTATATAATAAAAATAATAATAATAATAATAATGTTTATTGTTATTATTATTATTTATGTATTATTGTTATTGTTATTATTATTATTTATTTATTATTATTATGTTTATTATTTATACACAGTGCTATGCACAAGTTCAACAACTACCTTTTTAGCTTACCTTCAGAAGGTTTCAGTTTATAATTTTCATAACCAATTAAAGATCATTCTGTATGTTCCCTGTGTATGTGTTATCATAAGTACATCGTGATTTGACATTGCCTTGGTTTAGCTCCTCGGAGACAGCTGGGTGTGGAGGCAGAGCGGCTCAGTGTGACATTCACAGACGGTTCCCTCCGCTGGGCCGCAGCTTCTTTTGATCGATTCCTCCGGGTCCCTCGGCTCAGCGCATGAATCTGTGAAAGGCCGGAAGCCTGTGGAGATCCTGCCGCTGAGGGAGAGCGGAGTCGGCCATCAGAAGAGCAAGCGGAAGCTGGAGGCTTACTCCAGGAGCCACATGTCTGAGAATTCAGAATCCCGCTGCTCTCCGGGGGTCCTAAGGGGGGTTGGGGGGCATCACAATAAATTCAAACAGACATTGTGCTCTTAATTTTCTAAAGTCAGACACACACACGCACACACACACACACATAAAAAAAAATCTATTTATACCCCTTTCTTCATTAAGAGTGAAGAGGGGGTTAAGAGTGAACATTAAGTGCATAATGTTGCCCAATTAAACATGTCAGTGTTTCCATGGGGGACCATTTTATTAACATGAATACTCAATTCACAATTTTTAAAAAATATATATCAAATTTTACACTCATATAGCAGTGTTGATTGCCATGGTATTTATCATGCGAAGTACAGTCAACTCACAGTTGACTAAAACATTTTGTTGCATCCCAGTGCAAAGTAGTGCTTTTGGTTTTGGTCACATACGGACCAAGAGTAAATCCCACTGTTTCTCTAAACATGCACATTTTTGGCACTTTTAGATAATGAAGTTTATATTTGGAAATGCATTGCTGTGAAATCTATTTACAATTACATCCTCCAAAAAGATTTATACATTTACCATTTACCATGATATACGGCAGTATATACCTTTTCCAAAGCATACGTCAGTAAGGGGGCTCTGTCACCCTAAGGTTTTAATTGTGCAGTTTTCTCTTCTGTGGGGAAATGAGCTCCTGTCTAATTTTATGAGTCTCCCTGACCCGTACAGAACAGAAATGTGAAGGAAAGAGATTTAAATAGGCTAACAGGCTAAAATAATGCAAATGGCACGGAATGACTGCATTTTTATAGTTCCTCAAAGTCAATTCTTCAAAAGAGCCAGATAACTGATAAAAACTACATAGGTCAGTAAAATATTATTTCACTTCATTTAAGCAGTAGAAATGACCTTTTATTTTACATTTTTAATTCATTTCTGACATTAAATGTGCTATTAGCCTTTTTATCTATAGGCTGGCTTATCTGACCAGTGATTGGTTTGCAGTTTCTTAAGCATGTTGTATATATATATATATATATATATATATATATATATATATATATATACACACACCATGCAAACGAATAGGCTACCAGGACTGGCTAATTGTGGTTTAAGTATTCGTACGATATCTAAATTCAACAAACCAACATGTAGGCCTATTTCCACATAACAATGAGAAATGAATTATTGCCAAGATTGAGACTATTGATTCTTTACATTTATAATGTAGACTACATTTAAAACTGGCACATTTTTGAACTACAAGAAACTAGCCTACAACAATTCATGTTATATGAGCCTATAAACGAGAGTCTGATTGGTGCACCCATACAAATAACAAACCATGTCCTTAATGTAGATGTGTCGAGTAACGCACGGAATGCATAGTGATGACACTTTGAATTAATAGTTAGTTTATACTCTGTAGACGGACATGGATCCTATAGACTTTTCCTTACTTTGGCAATTTTCAGTAGTTCTGAATAAGGCTGTGTCCGTTTGTATATGCCGACATCTTGGCGATAAATACAGGTCGTTTTGGCAGAGTGTTCTGTCTCGCAATTCGGAAAGGAGCGAAGTTTTCCAGCAGGCGAATTGATTTCTGATGGTGGTCCCAGCGAACACGCTTCAAGATGCCTTAAGGTAGCTGTCTTTTCAAGGGCAGTAGACAGGTCGTGCTGTAGTGTGTCTGCGATAGCTGCACACGACAATGGATGCGCTGTTCAATACCTGAACGTTAAAAGAAGCAATTGATTGCGTGGGCTTGTGCTGCTATCTTCCATGTTTGCAGAGGAGCGGACATCGCAGCGATGGGGACGGGCTAATTCATTCAACTGGATTTTTCAAGCTGGGAGAGAAGTAAAACCAGTGAATAATAGCACACATCAACAAGCAGAGGAAACCTACGAGTCAAACGATAAAGATGGATAATCCTGTACCATTGATCCATTAATGCGGTCTTAGTAATTGCCAAAATGCAAGAGTAGCCTACCGTACAAACATGAAGTGACGAATTGACTGGTGTTAATAGCAATGCTTCCTTCACCTTGCCTAGCACTTGGAACAAAGTTAGTTCCTTATAGCGATGGTATGTTTCTCCATAAAGCGATGTACATTTATCGATTATACTATTTGGTGGGTGCAGGCTATTAAATAATAATAATAATAATAATAATAATAATAATAATAATAATAATAATAATAATATAGGTTTACGCTGCTTGCTGAGTTGTTGTATTATTATCCGCTGGTTTTATAACGACGACGACTAGTACTACTACTACTACTACTACTACTAATAATAATAATAATAATAATAAATATTATTATTGTTATTAATAATAATCATTTGTATCCGTATTATTATTATTATTATTATTACTCAAACTGTGTACTCAAAAGAAAAACTACAAGAACCATAAGCCTTCATTACTTGCGCATGCGCAGCTGAAACCCGGACTCTCGCGCTGCGTTTGTCGCTCTGGTAGCTGAAGCTGATGCAAGAAGTCGCTAAAAAGGAAGGTTGAAAACTAAACCGCAAAACGTATATAACGTTTTATTTCACTGTAGACTCTAAAGGAAGAAGAGTTTGAAACGCTTTCAGCAACAATGTCTGGAGACGAGGTGAGCTCCGTGTTCTGTTTCCAGTGTGAACAGTGAGGCCTTGTTGAAACGATGCGGCGTAGTGCCCATGTGTCCGGCGGTAACTGGCGTGTGGCTCGCAGTGCTGCGCTACTATCCTAGCTAGCTTCTGCAATACTGCCTGTTTGTTTGAAGCTAGCTGCCTTAATATTTAATGTACCCGTCAGGAAGTTTATAGATGCCCAGTAATCAATGATAACATGTCTGTCCTAACTGTTGCTAAGCAGAGATAACTGACTGGCTGGCTAGCCTAGCTGCATATCTAACGTTATTTTCTTGGGTGTGCTTGTCATCCAGCAATTCTGTGTGGTTAGCTAACAAATTAGCTAATGTTAGCTGAATTTGTAATGTCCTAAAGCTAGTGTTTTAGCAAGTGCGTATTGGTAGCTATGTATAAAATGTTTCCTGTGACTTGTTTTTGGTCCTTAAACTGACAGTAAGGATTATTTCCATCATAGAATAGTTCTGAGAATATCAATACAAACGGTGTTAATCCCCAACATAGTGTGAGAAAACTAATCTGGTATCTTTAATTCAAAGGTGGGTTTTGAGTATGCAACTAACATCAAATACATTTTTATAGAATTGGATCTTTCTTATAATGTCAGATTCACAAAATGGTATTCACACACTCATCTCTTCATTATTCGACAATCATAATTCTGTATACTTAAGTCTAAAAGGAAATGAATGAATGAAACGTGTCTCCTGAATGAAACCCTATTGGCTGAAATGGATCCTTAGATCTTCAGAAAAGGATTTCCTTTGTGTTGGGTGCTCAGGCTTCTTCTGCCCAGGCCCCCGCACTGTGGAATTCTTTACCAGAATGTGTCAGGGCTTCACAGTCAGTCTTTACTATTAAATCCCTTTGAAGAACTCATCTTCTTAAATAACCTTTTACTCTACGTGATCATTATTTTTCATCGTTCATGTTGCTTTTATCGTATGACCTGTTTCATTTTAATTTCTTTCAGAGCAGTGAGTCTCCACCCTGGTCCTGGGGACCCCACTGTGTATGCTTGGTTGTTCCAACCATAGGAACCAGCTCTTTGTTGTAACAAGCTGCTAATGGTTCTTAATTAGACATTTTTACAGTTTACTGAAGGACTTTTTACTCTCTTGAACCCACATTATGGCAGAAATGGCTATGCCCTAAAACAATAAATGTCCCGTATTCACATCCCAGGAATTTCAGTCCGTCAGACCAACTTTTGCTGTCGTTTACTGTGCTGTATGTACTACATAGCAAATAGTTCCAATGGAAAGAGTCTCCACTTTTAATTGATTCAGTGACAGACTGATGGATCAAATCAGTTGGGTCCCATTTCCCGAGAGTGTTTAAACCTGTAATCATCTGCGCTAAGTGAACTTTTACTGACAGCAAGCGGCAACAAGCCAAACCTGCATTGTGTTAAAATACGTTTACCCACACAATTATGGCAGAACTTTAATTGATCTAGAGATTGGCTTTGACAAAAACCAGCATACAAAGTGGGTTCCCAGGACTGAGTTTGAGAACCACTGCACTGGACTATACCTTTAATTATATTGATTTTTGTGGAAGGTGTTTTTAACGCCTGTGTGAGATGCTCTTTATAAAGCTTATAATTATTATTTGAATAGACATTGTGTATGATTAGCTGCCTGTTTTTGCAGTTTCTCAGCACGTAAAGCATGTAATCTCTGCTCACTTGGCTGTTCCGCTCTCCTCTGCAGATGATCTTCGACCCCACCATGACCCGGAAGAAGAAGAAGAAGAAGAAGCCGTTCATGCTGGAGGAGGACGGGGTGGAGGCGCCCAGCGAGGAAACGCCGGTGCCCGAGGCCAGGGACCTGGAGCCCGACGGGGGGGAGGACAGAGAGCTGGACCTGGAGGAGGACGAGGGCCGGAGGAAAGGTGAGGGGCTGGGCGCGGCGCGGGGCGGGGCGGTAAAGAACCCTCTCCCAGCAAATCTGCGTTTCCTTTTCAGCAGGAAGCCGCAAGTTTGTTGACCGTCCAGGTGTGGCGAGATTAGAGATTTGCTTGAGGTGGGATTTGAATCAGGGCCTCTCACTCCAAAGACAAATACAGTACGTTACCAGTCAGGAATAGGCAAAATCGCCCCTAGCCTAGGGCAACGTGCGTATTTTGAATTTGAGGGTTGCGTTGCCAGGGAGCGTTGTCACGGTAACTTGCTATGAGTCATTCGCTTTACCACACCTCACAGTGCTTTACTGGTGAACTAGTGGAGCTGCACAGGCGGGTGCAAGGGAAGGCGCTGCATGTGGAGTTGGGGATTGATGCAGAACGTGTGCAGAGTCTCGTGGGGTTTGCGGAGTGATCGAGTCTGAGTAATTTGCGTCAGTGTCGATACTCTACTCTTTCAGGTTACTCTCCAAAAGCACGTGGACCGAGTGTGCGAGTGAGTGTGAATGACTGAGTGTGTCTGTGTGTGAGTGTACAGGCAAGTGTGTCGGCCTTTAATGCAGAAGCGCACTGAAGATGATTGCTTCTTTCCCCGTAGGGATTTCATTTTCTGCCGAAAATGAGGTCTGTGGTTAACTTGTGCTAAGGACAGATTCACATTTTATTCTAAGAGATAAATTACATCCATTAATATCTCAGCCGTGAATTTTGAAGCTGTCTTATGCTTTAAAAAAGTATGTTTCCAGTTTCAAGTTGCTGTATTGAAACTACAATGGTTGTCGCCTGCAGGCGGGCTAGCATGGAAACTACAGTGACGGTTGCCATAATGCAACCGTTGTTGTACAGCAGTTTCAATTATGCAACTTGTTAGAAACTTACTTTTTTAAAGCATATAACCGTTTTGAAATCCACAGTTGCGATAATAATGTGTGTAATTTATCTTGTAGAACAAAATGTGAAACTCTTAGGTTCACCACAGACCTTATTTTTGGCAGAAAATTAAACCCCTGTGGGGGAAAAAAAAGTCATTGGAAATCTGGCGAGGGAAGCCATGGCTCTAAAATTCAAATTTACTTCCGGGTTTTAGGACTACAAACTGTAACACTCTATTATAGAGACAGTCTAACAGCTCGGTGACCTTTGCCCTTGATTTTAATGCCGTCAGGTGTACTGTGCTATCAGAGGAGCAGAGATCTTTGTGCCAGCACAGATGAGCATGTTTAATTAGCTGCAGTGTTGCATGCGCTGTGTATCTAGCGTTAGTATCACTACATGGGTCTACTGTACCGTAACACCCGACGTACTTTTTAATGGAGGTGCTTGAGAAGTGTTGCTGTAGTGCAGTTTGGTACAATGGCACTTTGTCTTGTGATTGCTTGTGCAGAGCCCACAGATGACCTGGACGACCTGAACTTTTTCAACCAGAAGAAAAAGAAAAAGAAACCCAAGAAGAACTTTGACAATGACCTGGAGGAAGGGATGAAGGTGGGCTGTGATGTCACGTGGTCTTGCACTTTTGGCAGTACTTAGGCTGGGGCAGTTCTGCAAGGGATTTTGTAACCGGTCTTATACAATCATAGCCCTGATGTAGCTAATACAACCATAGCCCTGATGTAGCTAATACAACCACAGCCCTGATGTAGCTAATACAACCACAGCCCTGATGTAGGTAATACAACCATAGCCCTGATGTAGCTAATACAACCATAGCCCTGATGTAGCTAATACAACCACAGCCCTGATGTAGCTAATACAACCACAGCCCTGATGTAGCTAATACAACCATAGCCCTGATGTAGCTAATACAACCATAGCCCTGATGTAGCTAATACAACCATAGCCCTGATGTAGCTAATACAACCATAGCCCTGATGTAGCTAATACAACCATAGCCCTGATGTAGCTAATACAACCATAGCCCTGATGTAGCTAATACAGCCATAGCCCTGATGTAGCTAATACAACCACAGCCCTGATATAGCTAATACAACCATAACCCCCATGCAGTACGAATGTGATGTGCATAGTTGTGTTGCTGGTATAAATAATGTCAGTGTTTGAAGTTTTCCTGTAAGTGAACGATCTCTGCTGTTGCTAAACAACCGAGGCCTATAAAGGACTCATTTTAGTAGTGTTTAACTTTAAACATTAATATAAATCATCTCCGATAGCCTGGCCCAGGTTAAGCACAGATGTTCTTTGTGCACTTTGATCAAATGCATTTGGTTTTAAAGAAGCACGCTCTCTTCTGAGGTGGCAGAGAAGGCATGGACAGTGTGCATGGGTGTGCGAATTCAGCTTGGGTTGGGCCTGTTCTTAGATGGGGCCCGTTGATATCTGCACCGTACATGTGGCTCAGATTATTTGATAATTTGACAGGCGTGCCCATTTTAGAATGTGTGTATTTACAGATGTATAGATGGCTCGCCTAAAACATTTTTGTTGAAATCCTGATTTACTTTCACGTTGCCTTACCAGTAGTACACACAAAACTTTTAGTCTTACTTTAGCATAATTTGATTCATCGTTTTTCAAAAAAGTCTCCATGGCCTTTTCCATTTCGATTATTCTCTTGAGTTTCCAGGAACGTTACAGGTGTCCAAGAACTTATTTCAATTGTAAGATTAAATGCAGATGTCAAACAGTATGCCACAAGTCCACTTCAGTGTAATTATGTGCATAGATACAAAGGATTACATAACATCAACTCATCAGCATATTGGTCTCGTTAAAAACTCCATTCTAGCAGAAGGCAGTCACATCGGGCTTCCTGGAATTTTTTGATGTTTTCCAGTCATAGAAAATTGACTAGAAATTTGCCCAGTTTTCCTGGAAAACAATTTGTTGTACTAGAAAGTATTTTCAGTGTAAGGTTATTGGCCAAAAGCACAGGGACCCTGGTTGATTGCAGTTTACCCCCAACCAATATATTTTTGTTTCTGGAAGCCTTATTATTCAATCACCGCTTCATGTCATTGCCTTAAGACATTCTGGAAAAAAAATCCTTAGAGATAAATAGTACTTACATTTGGTGTGTAAATGCCAAATAAAGTAATGAATCAAAGAAAAAAGAAGGCTCTACACACCAAAAGATGCCTCAAACATGCTTAAAGCAATAACTTTTAATTGAAGACTACGACAAACCTTTCTGTGTCAAGCTTCCGTCAGTGTCTGTTGATACATTCCGATGTTTTCTACGTGTCAGGTGGGGTTTAAAAAAAAAAACAAAAGCAGAGCACGTGCTGCCTTTGAAACTAGCTGACAGAAACATAACTTAGTCGTGAAAAGCAGAATGTCGGCCCTCAGCGTACAGAGAGACCCCACACTGCGGTATATTCAGAAAGCCAGCCAATCAGAATGTAGTTACTCTTTTCAGGTCACACGGTTCCCTTAAAGGGGCAGAGACCATTTTGTGCTCACCAGCGTTGACCGCTGAAATGTCGCCAATGCTGAGAATCCTCCCATGTACCCAGAGCGCCAGAGGTGTTTGTTTGTCTGCATCATCTACGATGGTTGTACTTGGGAGTCCCCAGCCATTGATTCTGTGCTTTTGCTCTATCTGCAGGAGCTCAAGATCGAGGTGGAGCAATCGGAACCTCTGGAAGAGGATGATCTTCTGCTGCCTGCCAAGACGAAGAAATCCAAGAAAGAAGGTGATATCCTGGACAAGGATGACGGTACGAGCACTCACCTGTACACTGAAATGACATAAGACATTACTGAACATTCTCTCCTGTATTCAGCTGTAGGAAAGTTGTGTGTGCGCGTGTGCATGTGCGTGTTTATGACTGACCCCAGTGACATTAACCTGGACTCAATCAGGATTGCAGCCAGTAAATTGAGCCTTTTGCATCTTCACTGATTCCTTGTTGGCGAGAAACTCAAGACTTTGAGAGGAGATGATGAGTTGAGGACAGTTGTTGGCTGTATCTCCAGGCCGAAGCTTAGGGCTGGGGAACCTGGCTCCTGTTGTGTCCTCATCCTTTGCCAATATTGTTCCATTTCTGCTCTTGTTTAAGTAGCCCAGTCATTTTCATCGTCTGAAATTTTGTCTTCATTTATTGCTCATGAAACCCTTTTCTGCAGTCTAATCTGCGAGTGAAGTGGCAGTTGTGTGTAAATATGTGCATGAAGAGCAGATATGTGGATTGCCATAGAAAGAGTGGCCCCAAGGGTGACCCATGCAATCTCTTGTGCCCCCTGCAGGCCTGGAGGACGATGACGGGAGAAACAATGATGGCATCACATTCAGCTCACAATCAGGGCCGGCGTGGGCGGGGACAGAAAGGGACTACACGTATGATGAGGTAACTCCGCCCCCACAGTGACATACTCATACATGTACAATGAGGCATTGCAATAAGGAAGCTTCGCCCCCACGGGGCCTTCATGTCTGTGTCATAATCATTTTAACATCCCACTGCACACTGCATAAGCAGGTATTGAAGTGTACGATAAGCTGGTGTTGAGGTGTAGTAAGGTGTAGCTGGAGAAGTGCTGATGTTCTTCCCTCTTCCGCAGCTCCTGAATCGCGTCTTCAACATCATGAGGGAGAAGAACCCCGACATGGTGGCCGGAGAGAAGAGGAAGTTTGTGATGAAGCCGCCACAGGTGGTCAGAGTCGGCACCAAGAAGACCTCCTTTGTCAACTTCACAGACATCTGCAAACTGTGAGCGCCCCCCTCAGCCACGGAGGCCGTCTGTGCACGTCTGGCATTAATCATGAAATACAGATTTTCAGACCGTAACTGTAACTGTGCGCTCATGACCGCTGATCTCTACAGCATGCTCATGACCGCTGATCTCTCTACCGCATAATCATGACCACTGATCTCTCTATCGCATGATCATGACCACTGATCTCTCTATCGCATGATCACGACCACTGATCTCTCTACAGTACGCTCATGCCCGATGATCTCTGTTTGATTATGACTTACAGAGTGATTGTAGCCTATTGTCTCTGTTGTTTGATTGACTTGCTGACTCCATCCTGATTTTTTTTATTTTTTCTGTCTCCAGATTGCATCGCCAGCCCAAGCATCTCCTGGCCTTCCTGTTAGCCGAGCTGGGGACGTGGTAAGGGCTTTCCCGGGGCGCCAAACGGGCACCCGCCGCCCTCTGGCCGTAGTTATCTCATTACCATCAGCTGGCCTGTTTGAAATGGCGGCCAGGGCTCACGCGCCTTGGTGTTACAGCTTAATGGACGCCTCCGTTTCCTCTGGGGGTTAAAGAGCACACGCGAAAGCAATTCCCGCCTCGCCGATTGGCGCTTAACGAAACCCCTCCCCTTTTTGCAGCGGCTCCATTGATGGGAACAACCAGCTGGTGATCAAGGGGAGGTTCCAGCAGAAACAGATCGAGAACGTCCTGCGAAGATACATCAGTGAGTGCGGCCGCCCGGCCTGCTTTCCCCGGGAGCTAAGCAGGACGATGGCCCTGATTTCAGCTTTGTTTTTGCAGGGGTACCACAGGGTTCAGTATTCGGACTGTTGTGGTTTAGTCTATCTGAAGAAAAACATATTTTCGATGCACAAAATGCCAAGTTACTCAAACATACAAAGCACTGTCAGCTAAAAGTGATTGATTCAAACTTGCAAAATCTAGGCCTGATATCAAAATTGGGCCAAATTGCAAGAAACAGTATTGGCTATCTTCGCTGACACAAATTAAACAAGCTGTATTCCAAAGCAGCGCTACCCAGTGTTTCCTAAATTGTTTCAAGTAAATCGGCCCTGTGTTTTTTTTAAATAGTGTTCATTTAAACTTTGTCTCCTCAAAGTTTTAAAAACTGACTCATGGAAGATGACATTTAAATGAATGTTTTAAACAGCTGATTAAAACTTACACTCCATAAAGGATAAGTCTGTACTTGGTTGTCAGGTAAGTTGTACAGAATGTATAAGGCAGTGTATTCATGCGCTTGCGTGTGTTTTTTATTTGCAGAGGAGTACGTGACGTGTCACACCTGCCGCTCTCCGGACACCATCCTGCAGAAGGACACGCGCCTGTACTTCCTGCAGTGCGAGACCTGCCACTCCCGCTGCTCCGTCGCCAGCATCAAGACCGGCTTCCAGGCCGTCACGGGCAAGAGGGCGCAGCTGCGCGCCAAGGCCAACTGAAGCCCCGCCCATCCCCTTCCACCACCCCCACCCCACCCTCCACCCCACCCCTTCTTCACCCGCAACGGACACTTTCAACTGAACTGTGACCCGGCCCCCAATTCGTTAGCGAAAACATTTGCCTATTTCAAACGACATCAATAAAAGTGCATAAAAGAGCGTGGGTGGCGGTGCCGCCGAGCTTTCCGGGGGTTGTTTCGCGATACGATAACTGCCAGGTTCGTCTGGACGTCGTGCCGGAGAAATCCACCCGTGTCTGCCGGCACCGGCTCTGCCCGAGGTTGTGTTTTTTTTGTTTTTGTTTTGTTTTTTTTAGGACTTATTATTATTCTCAAATTAAAATGATATCAAGGGTATTGTGACGGTCTTGCAGTATTTCTTCCCCCTGCTTGGAGTTGTACTGCTAATGCAGATGCTAGCCAGACATTTCAGGGAGTGTGGCTAAGGACACAAAGGCGTTTCTAGCACTCAGTAAGCGACTGAAGAATTACATTCATCTTTTTGCACATTGCAGCAGTATTAATCCAATAGCTGACCTGTTTTGAAGTTTTAAAATATCAGCGTTTATGGCATGTAATTAATTTCAGTGCGATAATTCGGTTTCACTATTTTGATTCGCCATTAAAGGGTCATTTTTTCCCACTCTGTCGTTGATGAGTGTTTAGAGTTTTCTGCATGGAAAATTGTCCTTTGCGATGGTCAGAGCAGACTGTAAAGGAAACTCAGGAGAGGCTGCAGTCCCGCCCTGGGGACTGGCTTAAGGTAGGGGTGTACAACGAGGGCTGAAGCAACTTCTGCTCTTATTAATGTAATTAGATCACTCATATCTTGATCTGACACTTTAAAATGGTCAGCTGCAGACTGTGTACTGTAGTTTACTATGGTCTGTTAGAGGAGTGATCTTGCACTGGTGTGTACAGTGGTTTGGAAAACTAGGCCTAGGTAATTGGTTTGAGCAAAACCCAAATTAAACGGATTAAACACACACTGAAGTTGTGCACCCCTGGCTTAAGGGACAACCAGGTTTATACAAGCCTACTGGACTTTCGAAAAGCTACCAGATGTTTTTATTCAAACCAGGGTTATGATATTGTACATCTTGACTTAAAAAAAGGCTTTGATAAAGTACCATGAGTGACTTACTGGGTGTTTCACAGTTCTTGTTTGTCCTTGTGTTTTTGGAAGTGCAGTCTCCAAAGGAAACATGACAAGAATATTCTCCAAAAATCCTTGAGTTGAAATGTGATGTTCTTGGTATTGAAATAACAATTGTCAAAGATAAGTCAGCAAAATTATGTCATAGTGCATTTGGAATCCGCTCGAGCACAAAGTGTGAAAGTAGGATGGATTTTGAGCAAAGTTCTGGATTGCACAAGGGTCTGCTGGGTCCTCTGATTTTTTCATATCTACCGAAAAGATAATGATGGGCACAATAGTTTTTTAAAAAATTTTTAAAGACAGAATATTTATTTATTTTTAATTTGGCATCTCCAAACCCAGCCGAATGTCTGTTTCACAAACTATGTTTGTACAAGCCAGGGGTGTGCTGAAACGTCACACCCCTGACCAACAAAATTATCTTTCTGTGTATCTGTATGCGGATAGAAGACCGGAAGTGGGAGTGGTTTATACCGGAAGTCACGTTAAATCAAGCAAACGTATTTTCTAACCTAATAGGCTATTCATTGGAAATGCAATTGTTGTACCTTCAAAGCATCAAATTGATTTAATATTGGCATATAATTAATTATGAAATATATTTCCACTTCCTCATACTGTACTTTTCATCTCTCTCTCTCTTTTTATTTTTATTTTTAACTAAACTAAGTTTTATGAACTGTCTGATGCCTCCGCCTCGTTGATGTGAGAGTTTCCCTGAACGATAGCCGGGAAAGGCAGGGCTCTACTGTGCCCCCATTTTGGGGGCATATGCTCCTAAAAATTGACGTGCTTCTAAATTATTTTTCAAGTTAGCACACGTCTACTAATTGAGATGTACTAGTGTGCTCCTAAAATGTTCAACTTAGGCTCCTAAAAAGTTCAACTTTTTATTTACGATGGTTGGCAATCGTAAATAAAGCTAGCAACAGTACCTAGAAATGTGATTTAACATTGCCATCAATTCTGAAATTATACATTGAAAAGGGGAGGGGGGATGTAACAACAATTCAAAAGTGAAAGAATAATGTTGCTGTTTAAGGGGAGGCACCACCCCTTATTAGGAAAAAAAAAATCCTTTACTCACGGGCTATCAAAATGAAATTTGACCAGTTGAATAAAGACACAAATACAAGGTTTTTTTGTATAATGACTTCTCATTTTTTTATTTTTAAAATATGCAATGAGCAATTAGCTCATTAAATATGCACTAATTTGCATATATGCATATTCAATATTTCAACAGGTAAAAGGATTTTTTTTTTAATGTGATCAATAACTCAATAGTTAGGGCTTGTCAGAGAACTTTTGTCAAAATATTGTTTTTTAAATGAATTATTCCAAAAACAATATGTACATGCTGAAAAAAAAACGTTTTTGACCTATTTTTACAGATAAAATGCCACATAAAATGAAATGACAAAACATATAAGCTCATTTTACGCTTTGTGTACTCGACGATGGTGTTATATTATCATCTAAAAGAACTATTTATAAGGATTATTTACCTTTAGTTTGTTCATTTTATGAAACTATACAAGTTATGGAAGAAAAATATAAAAAAATATCAAAATTCACATATGGAACCAAAATCGTCCTTGGTGCCTCCCCTAAACTGCTTTAGAATGCTGGATGTTGTAGCGCATTGATTTTAGAATTGTTAGAAGGCCGAGGTGTCCATTTACTGAGAAATAACTTGGAAAAAAAACTAAACTGGAAGAAGAAAAACCTGGACTGGATGAAAAAAAACCTGGACTGGATGAAAAAAAACTGTCCAGTCCAGGTTTTTTTTTCTTCTTCCAGTCCAGTTCTTTTTATCATCCAGTCCAGGTTTTATTTTATTTTTTCTTTCGTTTTTTGATTGTTCAAAACTTTCCAGCATAATTTGACTGTAGTGTGAGTGTTCAGTTTATTATGATTCACCCTAAGAGATTAATGTAAATTTACTGTGAGTGTCTAATTTAATATGATTTCATTTAAGAGATTAACAATGTAATTTGAGAGTAGTGTGTGGGGTTTTCCATTTTCGAATTAGTTTTAAAAATGATTTAATTGCAAAGCCCTCTGATACAATAAAATGACACAATTTGTAATACAATCTGTATTTCCTTACCGACGAATAACACCAAAGGATTGTCAGCAAATAAAATGTATGCTCAAATAATGATTGTCTTCTGTTCCAGATATTCTTGAATCGTTACTTTGTTGTTGTCGGACTCAGTCTTTGATTTGTGAAACCGGCCTGAGCTGGAGGGTGTGGCTGGTCAGCTGGGTGGGGTTGTCCAAGGCCCAGAGGACACATTACATTACATTACATTACGGGCGTTTAGCAGACGCTCTTATCCAGAGCGCCTTACACAACTTTTACACAGCATTTTACATTGTATCCAATTATACAGCTGGATATATACTGAAGCAATGCAGGTTAAGTACCTTGCTCAAGGGTACAACGGCAGTGTCCTAGCAGGGCACTGTTGAACCTGTGACCTTTATGTGACAAGACCAACTCCTTGCTCATTATACTACACAGCTGCCCTCCAGCTCTGGTGTGGTCCTTCCTGGGCTCCTGTTCACAGACCTGCTGATTTGGGATTTGCAGCGTCCTTACCTCAGGATTTCTTCCGTTACGAGCAACAAATTGGCGTTCAGTTCAGTTCCTTCTGTAGTCTTCTCAACATTTTATTGTTACCTGTCCAGAGACAACAGATCACATTTATGTTAATCGCTAGCCCTAACACCTGTTTTTCTGTTTTCAGAGCCTGTGACTCTTTGATCTTGTTTGTTACATTACATTACATTACATTCATTTGGCAGACGCTTTTATCCAAAGCGACGTACAAAAAGTGCATTTTCATGATCGTAGACAACTGCTGAACACGGGTTCAGTAAGGTACAATTACTTATTTTGTACAGCTATTTCTAGCCAAGAACAATGAACACTATCCTGGTCTAACATCTGCAAAGCCAACTAGGCAGAAGAATAAGCTACAGCTGTTTGTGGAATACAGTTTAATGCTAACTATAGTAGTTTTGTTCTTGAGCCAGTCAGGTGATTCAGAATTGTTTTTTTGGTGAGGCAAAAGAGGGTTTTACATCTCACTTAATTGAGAAGGCTGTATCTGGTATTGCATTCCAGAGGAGCAGTTAAACTCACATCCCTCTGCTGATGGAGGCACTTCTTTGCAAATTGGAAAATGTGAGTGAAAATAATCAAATTAATCCATGAATGTAAAAAAAAGCAGTGCGCCGTAGTACAGAAATATTATTTAATAATTAAAAGTCTGTCTATATAGGATATTCCAGCCAGGCTGAGCTTTCGCCGTTTCTTGTTTAGTCATGCACATTAATACCCTGTAATCCTCACTGGCTTGCTCAGTGATTGTGAGATCCTGAAGATGTTAGGAACATGTGTTAGTATGCATACTGTATGTCAGGGGAGGCTTTATGCAATCCGACTGATAATGTTTCTCTTCCTTTAACATCTTGTAATTCAAGAGCACTGAATGCGCTCTACATTATCTGGGAAAAGTTCTGGTTTTAAAAAGTCCCGGTAGATTTCTGGACTGCAGATGAACAGCAGGCCACAGTCTGCCTTTTGATCATGTAAAACCTGCTTATTTATTAGGACCTGCAGAATGCCTGCCCATTCCTGGCCACAAACGATCCACAGAAAGACTTCAGACGGGAGAAGCTGTTCAACATCTCCATTCACCCAATACACGTGACACCAGCATGATTATTGAGGACCTGGTCTGGCCTGACCTTGCTGTACCAGCCTAAAAAGCCACCGTTTATTTTCAGAAATATGGGGGGGGGGGGGGCGATCTTTGAAAAATGAAGTGTACCCCCAATAAAACCTCTTCAGCTCTAACTTCACATTTTACACACCTGGAACGGCAGCAGCATATCAGAAACAAGACAACAGTTTGTTTAGTCATGCCTTTGCAATTCTGCTAATGGCAGGATAAGCATAACCCTACAATGTTTTAATGATATAATCGTATCTTGCGGGGTGTGCAATGGAGTAAGGATACATCAATGCCAATATCAACCTTTTTTTTTTTTTTAAATAAAATGACTTCAGTTTTACTGTGTTTTTTTTATTGACCCGCAATTGTTTTGTGATGATGATGGTGGTTATTTTATGAGACGTTCCTGACCATGTGCTGGATTTACAATGTCATTTATTGCCCCCCCCCCCCCTACTAAACAAAGTCTGTTATTTCTTTGGTATAAACCTATTCCCTCTTTTAAATAGCATGAGCGAACTGTGGTACCAAGGCCCCACAGAAAGTCCTGACTTATGACCAGTAGTCCCCTCTTCCCAAACACTAGAATGGTCCATAGCAGGGGTTCTCAACCCTGGTCCAGGAAGGGCTGCAGGGTCTTCTGGTTTTCATTATTACATAGCACTTCATTGATCAATTAAAGCAGTTAATTACACACTTAGCCCTGGTTTCTCACATCTAACTGCTTCCAGGTCAAACTCTTCCCCTTTCCACTTAAGACTGCTCCTGTTTGTCTGACAATGACCATCTCGTTTAAAAAATAACAGCCCTGCTTTACACTCTGTTTTCAGGAGCTTCAGAGAGGAACACAAAGAAGTCAATCTTCATACAAAGCACAACCAGCAAGGTGGAGAAGCGATTTAAAAGATATGAGTCTTAAATGACTACAAAGATAAGTTACAAGGCACTAAGTTACCCGCAGGTAGCTAGTTCACGCATGCGCATAGCTAACGTTAGCATTAGGGTCTTTAACATTGGGCACATCTTTGCCCTAAAAGATTATTAGCTTCTTCGTGTGAAGTGTGTTGAATCATACGTGACTATATCATGTATCACAGTGTTTCGTTAATGTTGACCAGTATTGAACAGAAAGGCTGGCAGTTAGGTCCTGCTGTTGCTATGGGTCTATACAGTTTAATTCAATGTAAGATTAGACTCAGAGTTAGGGGCTGATGAGGTGTTTTTGGAGACTCAATGCTTGACATAGTTTGCTGTTCTCTCATCTCATAAAAAATGTAAACAGTGAAAGCGGAAATGGGTGAGCAGCACTATTTAAAGTCAGAAGTGCATCATCTCCCCGAGTGCAGGGGGTGAATTGGTCGCTGATTTTAAGGTGATTTCAAACACTGACAGAGGCCTACTTAAATTTCAGAGTTGAGAACCCCTGGTTTACTGTCTCTTGTTAAAGAATCACCCCAAAATGGGGAATTAAACATCTCAATTAATCATCCAATTACCACAAGTGATGCTTCTAAGCATTCAGATTGATTTCCATGTAAATGCTGACACCTACTCAGCAATCGGGTCCGACACTTCACCAGATCACAACTGAGAGGAAAAATATTGACTGAGAAAATGGCGAAATGTTTCTAAATAGACAGACCCATACAAAAATCAGCTAGCTACTAGAAGGACTCCCTTGGTTCTTGCAAAGCAAGCAAAATGCGCTGAATGTACTTGCCTTTAACAACTGCAAGCTTGTCCTAAACTCATTACATATACTATACTGACAGTTTCTAATGAATCCTTTATAAGATTAGAGCCTCTTACATTGACGCCTTCTGGATTAATGGTTTAAGCTCTTTCCTCTGAAATCACAAAGTCCAGAATTTCTACCAGCAGTACAGATACTACCACTACAGAGTCTGAGAAAGCAAGGCGGAGAGGAAAACCACGTAGATCACTGCCCTTCATGTACGAAACATAAATAACGATTTAATTGGCTTATTATGCTCAGGGAAACCTGATAGTACGCACCTAGTGGAGTATGAGTCAACACTGCAGGGTTAGAAATAACGCTGGCTCTCAGACCCGCTGGGAAGCAATAACTCCAGTCATTATTGCCTTTGGCAAAGTTTTTTACATGACTTGGTGTGAAATTGGCAGCAAAAGGCTTGTAAATCTTGCGCAGGGTTACTGAGGGTCTGAGAACTCTGACTGTGAACATTACAGGTCAACCGATCGCAGTCACGGCAGCGAATGAGAACAGTTCATGCAAATTTGCCGCGGTGGCCGCCTTGCCCGTCAATCCCGTCGATTTTTTGCTGCTCGTCAAAAACGGCAAGCAGGAGAGCAGGTTGAGGCTCTGGAACATTCCGGAAGAAAAGGATCAGATGCTGTGGGAGCCATCCATGCCTAAAATATGCTTTTTTTGGGGCTTGATTATTTTAAGATACAAGCTGAGATAAGCTTGGCAGACACAGAATCAGTGGCTAAGGATGACAGGACTTTTTTTAAAGGTTACATTGGGACTAAAATTCATAATACACAGCTGTTAATTAACTCCGGTTTTTTATATGACCAAAAACTAGAAAGTAGTGCACAATCCCTTTCTATAACACAATAACCCATTGCCCCTAAAATGCTTTTTTAAATAAATATATAAAATTGCATCAAATCCACCTATGAATAGAAACTGATTTAAAAATGCTTTTGCCAAAAAAAAAACCAAAAAAAAAAACAATGATAACAATGATAAAATAAGTTTGGTGAAAGAATGTTGCAAAAAAATAGGTTGCATTTTATTTTCTGTGAAACATAATAGTCAAAGTTGAATTGTAACTTGGGATTATTTTGATTTTAATACTTTGGTACAAAGGCAGGTTTTTGGGAACTGTGTTTGTTTTACAGAAGTATAGAGTATGGGTTGCGTATGTGAACAACTTGGTTATGCAGTTAATAGGAATGTGTTAGCGTCCAGAAAAACTCACATTATGAGAAAATGTGACCAGAAAAACCTTTCGGCAGTCTGGCTTCATTCCTTTACTGTGTGTCAATACAGTCAAATGCCAACCAAACCACAGACAGAGCATGACATCAGTTTCATAATGTGATGTCCAAAACTAAAACAGGGGAACTGCAGGTGCCACAGTTGGCCCCAGCATTGGCCAGGAATGGGGGAATGGGAGGGCTTTATTCAGGCAGGATTATAGACCCTCACTGCACACCAGCGACCCCTACTGGCCACTCAGGCACCTGCAAATCCTTCTGTTGAGCAACGCATGAAGTGCCTTCCCCCTGACTCCTGGGGGCTCATTTATAAAAAATGTTCTTGGATTTAAACCTAAATATGATCCCTTTCCCGAGTTGTGCTTTCGCTTGATTTATAAAAATATCTGAGGCCGAAAAAAAGTTGCTCGCGTTGATTTAAAGTGGCGTATCTGCGTCCCGTGCACCTGTGATATATAAATCTCAAATGTAGCACACTATTTACGAGCCACCGTGCCTTAAATAAAACACACATGGGATCGATCATGATTCTTGCACTCTTCATGCCTGAAAGTGATAAACAATTAAATGTTATTCTTAAGATGGCGTACAGCCTGCTTCACAGAGAGTTGCATGCGGCCTTCGAACGTGCTGCACCTCCACGCAGCTAGCAAGCGATCAGCTCACGTCCAGCATAATTTACAAAGAGATACGGTCACATCCATGCCAACGAGGGATTTTATAAATAACTGTTTAGTCACGGCTTTCTGTGTAAGCCACTATTTAAGATAAAATTTGATTTTGTGAGTTCAAATTGATAGCACGGGTTTAAGTAGTGAGTGCTGGCGAATATGACTTGGCATTGTGCCCTAACTGGGGGAAAATAGGAAATAAGCATTTTAAAAATAATAACAATACATTGGCCAAAGCTATTAGACACAATCTAAATATCTTTAAGTATAAAAAAATAAGAAAAAAATGAGAAAAAAATAAGACCACTACCTGTCCAGGCATTTCATTGCTCATTATTATTTAAAGAAGACGCTAAATGATTGTGTTGGAATAGTGATACGTCTAAAAAAAAAATCCTCAGGCACAGGCAGACTTTGCCACCATGCAAACCCCACTATTTCTCAGGGCCCAAGAGACTTGAAGGCCTCCTGCTGGCTATGAGCAGTAGCCTATATATTAATCTTACGTATTGGTCAATATACTGTATCATTGAAAGATAAGTTGACAAACTATGCAATATGGCAGAATTTTTCTTCATGTACTGGTGCTTTTAAAGCGAATGGCTTTGTAAGCAGACTGTCAGGAGGGGTTTTGGGGGCTGCAAAACTGAGCTTTGATGGGGCCCCAAAATGGATAAATCTGCCACTGTTGTTCTCAGGCCCCATATAACTGGCATGTGGCAGCTATGTGAAAAATGCCAACGTTTTTTGCCCAATTGTTTCAGAAAGCAGAGTATAATATCTTATTTTCATGTTCACATTCTTTCTCTCAGAGACTAGCAAGAGAACCCTGGCTTCACCTCGTCTGCACACCGCGTAGTGCAAGGTAGTTGTGTTAAACAAGAACAGTTCACCTTTTCATTTTGGATTTTACAGACCTGTAAGGTTTAAAACATTTTTTGAACTTTACACCAGCATATGAAAATGATGTTTTAGGAAACTGGAATACGTTCTGTAAGTACGCAAGTGCTTACTTCTGTAAGTACGTTGCTGTAAGATCTGAATGTGTATTACAAAAATAATAATAAGACAAATGACACATTTTAACAACATATTCCATTGCTCGGAGCAGAGGCATTTGGATGATTTAAAATAGTTTGGCAATCAGAAAGGCTCGTCGGAGAGAAAAAAAATGAGGATGAGGAGCAGTGAATCAGAGCACAGGCAGTCAGGTGATCTTCTTTCGGTACAAACTGCTTTCTTATAAGCACTGTAGTAAAATTTGATTCATTGATTTGATGGGGGGAAGAGACTGCGAGTTCCAGCCAAAGTTTGAAAGAAGAACGTTGGGAGTTCGGAATGTTCCAGTCCCGTCACTGTGAAGTAATTTCCCTGACTAAGCTGGCTGTTGCTGGATAGCGACTGAGACAGCTTGAATCCAGAAAGGCAAAGTTTCTCTAAAGCGGAGACCAATTAATGCCTGCATATAGTCCCCTCTTGCTCACATTTCTTTTTACAACTGTTCAATGTGTCAAATCAATCCTTCTGCAGTTTCATTTGCATTCTTTTTATATTGTGTTTATTCTGGGCACGTTTGCTTTAAGAGCAAGTTAAGACATTTAACTTAAAGACACGTTTCAACTTTTCTCTTCTGCCTAGACCATGAGGCCATTTTATTTAATAACTTTCTGTTAAATGTTATGTTTAAAGTAAAAAGGGACAATCTTTAAATATAAAATAAAACAACCTCTCAAACAATGGCTCCACATGGCTAAATGTATCACACGCATATGCACACACACACACACACACACATACACATGCACGCACCCACCCATCCACACTCACAGTATATTATAGGAACGATGTTAGTACTTTTAAACCAGTACCAGTGCTTTTGTTTTACCACCTCAACATGACAAAGATAGTAATCTGAAACTTTACAGTGAACGTTTACAGTGTTTACAATATCTAACTGTGTTCATTATGCTTGTGTTGGCATGCTCCATTTTCAAGGGCAGAAAGTAATTGTACTGTCACTCAGAGGCAAAAAAAAAAAAAGTTTGAATGTTAAAAATGAGATCCTCCTTATAACTAAACCACATCAACATATTGCCAGATGTCTAAACTGCAGTGCATGTGAGTGTAAGGAGCGGGGAGGCTGTAAATAAGCTGTTTTGAGCGAGATGGATGGGAATGCAAGACAGGAATGCTGACTTCACTTCCAAACACCTGATCCAGTTCACTTCTGCTGCCTTAATTCACTGCTTGTGTTACCATCAGTTCATCTCCGTTTCACATCTCTATCTTGCCTCTCTCTCTCCTCTCCATTTCAAATCCCCACCTAACATCTTCATCTCAAATCTCCACCTAACATATCCATCACAAACATCTACCTCACACCTCACATCTCCACCTAACATCTCCATCTCAGATCTCCACCTCACATCTCCATCTCAAATCTCCACCTAACATCTCCATCTCAGATCTCCACCTCACATCTCCATCTCAAATCTCCACCTAACTTCTCCATCTCAGATGTCCACCTCAGACCTCCATCTCAAATCTCCACCTAAAATCTCCATCTCAGATCTCCACCTCAAATCTCCACCTAACATTACATTATTACATTACATTACAGGCATTTAGCAGATGCTCTTATCCAGAGCGACGTACAACAAGTGCATTAGTTCAAGGTGCATCTCCATCTCAGATCTCCACCTCAAATCTCCACCTAACATCTCCATCTCAGATCTCCACCTCACCTCCCCTGACTCAGGACTGCAGAACTCCGGCTGAAACCTGGGCTGTTCCCGTTGCCACGGAGCCCTGGGATGGAGACACAATGTTCCGGCTCCTTCCAAACAGCCCTGACGCCAGGTTTCGGATCCAGAACGCCGTCCTGAACGCGTTGTGAATTCAGGAATGCTAGAGCTCAACTGACTCAAAAGGGCCACAGCACAGACAGGGCTGTGGATGAATGAAGTATTCTTCATACCCAACATGGAGAATTTACATGGTTTTACTTTGAATATCAATACATTATTTTGATATTTTAGATGAATGGTTGCTCTGAACAGAATGTTTTTGCGTAGTCATTAAATTACAACAGTGTCCGTATCAGAAGTTGCAGCCCTGATACACAGTAAGGTGCCTATTTCTCATAATGCACCAACGTGCTTATGATACATTCCATAAATTACTGTATTGTAATATGCTTCTTGACTCAAGCAATGAAGATAGAATTTTACGTGATTTTACATGTACTGTATGTATGAAAGTATGTACAGTATGCGTGTATTGTGTATGTCATGTGACCATGCTTTTGAAAATGCTGTGCATGCAGGGTTCTAATTCGGAGAAGGGGGGCTGGGGGATCTGACCCCCCTAATTAAGACTTGGACCCCCCAACATTTATATATCGTAAATATTACAATATATATCCCATCAGTGGCGTCACTAGACACCAAACCTAGTGCCGCCACTGATGGGAAATATATTGTAATATTTACGATTACAGGTAAGAAGGATATATAAATGTTTCGACCCCCCCGACTTGACATTTTTACCTCTTTTGGGGGGGTCCAAGTCTTAATTACTGGGTCAGACCCCCCCATATTTCGAACCGTGTGTGCATGTAAATGTGGACTGCTGCCAGCTGATTGCTGTCCCTTTCACGTAGCGCACGCACCTGACCCAATCCAGATTTGAGCTTTAATCTCACCTGCCGCTGCCGCTGGCGTCAGCGCGATGCACACGCTCAGATACATAAGGGCTTTCCACACAAGGTCTGCACGGATCACCGGTGCTTACAGGATGCAGAGGATTTATGGAGACGTCTGAAGAGAGCCTCATTCCTCACCTGCTTGTGGTTAAACCGCTCAATAAAATCACATCGCCATCAGAACCACCGCCACCTGGCCAGGTCAGCCCAGGGTCAGATACCAGCCTTCTCAGACACCGGGCAAAATTCCTCGCAATTTTAAACGCAACATCTATTTTCACTGAACATTCTTTCATCTGACCATACGGTTTGGTTAGTAGAATGTTTGTTTAACAGTTCTTTTGAAATTTTACCTGCATCTAAACATTTCAAGAATTTCAAGTAATACTTATCTCACCCAGTTCTGGTACATGTTGACAGGAAAGATCAGTGTATTATCTATCCCATAAAAACAACCTGCATTACCAACAGTTAGCTGTTTGAAATACCTTTTAGTGAAAATGGTAAATGCACAATGGTATTGCTGCACGCTTTGGATGATGCATTGCTGCTGCTATTGGTCTCATGCATGACTCCAACGCTGCATAAACAGCCTTAAAGGGCAGGGCTATTCCTTGGCTCTGCATTTACATACTCAATATCATTAGACAAAATAAACTTCATTTTTCCCACTGGTGTAGTGTCTGCTGTTTTAGACAAAACCACCAGCTACCACTTGCTCTTTTGATACACATTTTTAAAGTGACGGGAGTCTGTCCAGATTTCTATTTCTAGATCTCTTAATGAAGGAAGTGTTCAAAAGCAGCGATATTCCAGTTTTCATTACGGGTGCAATTATTCTTTGACAGTTTGGACAGTCTGTGCTGGAGTATAGGGTATATCCAGTCCCAGAATGAGCTTCTAATGAGGACAGAAAAATGCACTGAGTAACTTCACTGATGATGAGTGGAGCACATCTGAACTCGCTCTTTCGCTTCCAGTGTTGAGCCTGGCTTCGGTTCAGTAACGCTGCGCTTCATCCAAAGGGCTGAATAATGACCGGGTTTATTAAAAAATCTGGCTTTCATTTAACACAACACAAAGAGATTTGGTGATCTGTAAAACAAATTAATAGAACAAATTAACTAATAAAAAAAATATTAGAAAGAAGCGATCGTGGATGCTGCCTACTTAAAAAAAAACTTAAATCCATGTGGGAGGACTTGATCCAGGGCTAGATTACTGAGGCGATGACACAAATGAGAATGTAATGATTGGTAATTCTTTACATCTCCCAGTCATACAGAGACAGGCCACAAGTTCACTTTGTGTATTTACAGTCGTAGAGATCTCCCGCAGTCTTGAAAGTGCAAGCAGAGAACTATGCACGAGTAATTAAAAATAACATCTGTGTATACGTAAGATCGGAATATATAAATAAACCAACAGGAACATACCGCAAAAGACATGACAGAGTAGAGGGGGAGACAGAGAGTCAAGGGGGTGCTTAAGAGAAGGTTTGGTAGCATACAAAATATCAGTCCTTTTAACAGATTTTTACAAACTTTGAAATGTTCTTTTTGACTTTTTTTTCTTTTCTTTTTTTCTTTATTTGGACCCCACGAGCCGCTGAATTGTTCACACGATGTTGTGCATTTGTTTATCCGATGGGGCCCTGGGTATTTAACCTGTGAGTGTCAGTCAGTGATTGGGAGGACCGGTGACATCGTCTGCTTCCCCGGGCTGGCTCCTCCCAGCTGTCTGTCTGTCTGTCTGTCTGTCTGACTGAAGGCTGAACCCCAGGCCTGACGGCTCCCCCACTGCTGCAGCTCCTCCCTCCGCCATGCCCGCGGCGCGCTAACGGATTCCAGCAGACAGCTCCTCCCCAGCTCCCCGCTGGCTGTACACGAAAAGGAAGAGCAACATTAAGACGTTTCTTCAGCGAGAGGAAGAGCGAGAGAGCGAGAGAGAGAGAGAGGGGAGGGGGGAGGGGGGAGGGAGAGAGAGAGTGGGGGGAGAGACAGACAGACAGACAGACAGAGAGAGAGAGAGAGGGAGGGAGAGAGAGAAAGTGCAAGAGAGGGAGAAAGAGACAAACAGACAGAGAGAGAAAGCGAGAGAGAGGGGGAGAGAGAGAGAAGCACCGAAAGAATAATCACATTGGGCTGCCGTCAAAACTCACATGTGTTTTTATTTTTCTCGATTGTTTTTAAAGCTCAACAGCTATCGTGAAATATTTTCCCCTTCACTTTCAAAGACAACAAAGAAGAAAAAAAATTGAACTCTATGATCAAACATAAATCAAAATATATATTTGAGTTTTTTTAACCAAAAATACTATGATAAATTATCATATGACATTTTATATACAAAGTTATACAACAAATGTTTAGCCCAAAACCTTTTTCATTTTGGTATTTAGCATAATTATGAACCCTAATTAATCAGGTTAATCAAGTTCTGGAGCATGAATTCCAGCCTCTGTGTTGCTTCTATAGACCAAAGTACAAATATCTTTCATGTGAAAGATATAAGTACATGGAACAAAGAACATTGTTCAAAGTACAAAAATCTTTGATCTGAAATAAATAATGAATAGAAATTGAGATTCAGTCAAAAATACTGCTCGTGGAAAAGTTCTTTCTTTCACTTTGTCAGGAAATATAATAGCCTAATCCTTGACCAGCTGCTAAAAGATATATTCAAGAATATTGCTGGAAATAATTTGAAGATCCCATATTTTGACACAGTAAATGCACACGCAGAAACAAATATCTTTGTGAAAAGCCAAATACAGCCTCCGGGCAGAACTGCGATTACGAGGTGAAACTGACATATTTTCCCTGTTGCAGAAATCTGGCCAATAAAAGGAGTTTGGGGAATAATTAAGTAGATTATTATAAAATCTAGTAAAATATATAATGGCGGATCTGGCTTGAAAATCGTATATGGGCGCTGCTACGGCTCAGGTCAGGTAAGAGTTCATGGCAAACACTCTGTTTGATGTAAGCCGCAAAAAACACAAACAACCGCTTCACAAACAACACCGCAGCTCACCAGGGAATCAGAAACAGATTCTGGAAATCGCGCCATGTTTGTCTTTTGAAACCCTCGCAAAATAACGGCAGCTGAAGAAAGATAAAAAACGTGAGAAGTGAAGCCCTTTCATCTTCAAATAGAAAAAAAACAATCTGGATAATTTCCTCTATTTTTGCAAACTGGTTCCAGGTGGGGACAGATCTATCGCAGGCAAATTCCGCACCGAGCGCCACGGAGATCACTGTATCGGGAGATTATTTCTTTTACCTGGTTATATGTAGTCTAATGAATTGAAGCTGTCATTACAACCGAAGATGACTCTGATGACAACAGAAGATGACTCTGATGTAGTTAACAAGCAAGAACAATCCAATGCTGTGCATTTGTAACATAAACATATTCCACACCTTCTTTTGTTCAAACACGAACGTATCATGCTAAACTACACTGCACACATTTGTTTACGGCAGTTAATATCTCATACTGCACATTCCATACGGAGCTTGTTCCAGAAATGCATTTGAGTTATTGTATTAGTTTGTTCTCAGTTGAATGAGAAATTTAGGATGCAAACATTTGCCATATAAATATAGTTTTGTTCGTTGTAGTCATTAAAAACACCACGGAGGAAACGCGTTTCAACATTTTAATAATATTTCGAATGTAAGTTGTATGTTGACAACTTCACCAATAAAAATAGTACGAGTTACCAATTTTATCTTCGATAATAAAAAACAGAATACTATTCCATTGTTGCAACAGTCCTTGTAATGTAAAAATAACATTGAACATCCAGGGAACCGGTAAAATGTTCATGCTCTGAAGCCTTCTTGGAATGTTCTGGAAGCCAAAAATATGTAAGCTGTATGCATTTGATTACAGTAATAATCTTTTCCCAACATGTCAGCCCCACTATGATTATGAGCAAACACAAGAAAACATTCTTATGTTATGAAAGTTCAGCTTTAAATAAAAGTCAAAGTAGTCGCTGTGAGACATAGGGATCAGGTTTTATGAACAATAAAAAGGAATTTTACTTTTTTCCCATCTTTAAACTTGCCTTTTATTGAAGAATGGACTCCATTTCTGACAGGTGGCTATTTTCCTAAAAATAAATAAATAAATGAAAAAAGTTGAATGAGAGAAACGTGTTCAGGCAAGACTCATGTCCTTTTATGAATGCTTCAAAGAGTGATATGCTTCAGTGAACGCTCCGTGTTAGAAAGCCGGAATAATTCTGTACTAATCACGCTCATCATGTGTCCCCCTCACTATGTACTAATCACACTCATCCTGTCCCCCCTCAACATGTACTAATCACACTCATCCTGTGCTCCTCACCATGTACTAATCACATTCATCTTGTGCCCCCTCAACATGTACTAATCACACTCATCCTGTCCCCTCTCAACATGTACTAATCACACTTATCCTGTCCCCTCTCAACATGTACTAATCACACTCATCCTGTGCCCCCTCACCATATACTAATCACACTCATCCCATGCTCCTCACCATGTACTAATCACACTCATCCTGTGCCCCCCCCCCCTCACCATGTCCTCTTCGCACTCATCCTGCACGCCCTCGTCCT
This sequence comes from Anguilla rostrata, assembly GCF_018555375.3. Lineage (NCBI taxonomy): Eukaryota > Metazoa > Chordata > Actinopteri > Anguilliformes > Anguillidae > Anguilla > Anguilla rostrata. The sequence continues at coordinate 8,057,542 of NC_057945.1, read as the reverse complement.
CTTCCTCTCCATCCTCTGCCTCGCTCTGCTGTGCCTCGCCCGCTAGGTCCTCCGTGTCCGATCCGGATTCGTCCTGAGAGACCTCACAGTTCCTCTCCTCGGACTTCCGCAGCTCTGAGGGCATTAATAACGCCACACTTAGTCATTCATCTCCACAGCGGCCTTCTCCAAACAACAAATCATGGTGCCGGACGTGGTGGTTCCAGCATCTCTCAAAGTGCTGCCCCCCTGGGATTTTCACACACTACAGTCTCTGGAGTTCACAGAGAATGGTGTGATACACAAAAAACTTCCAGCGAGTGGCAGATCTGTCGGTGCAAGCACCGTGTTAATGTGAGTGGTCAGAAGAGATTGGGCAGACTCGTTCAAGATAACAGAGAGCACACACATGTTCAAATAACAGCTGGCTACAACAGTGGTATCCTGAAGGGCATCTCAGAAGGCATAACGTGTTGAACCTTGATGCAGATGGGCTACAGCAGCAGGCGGCCATGCCAGGTTTCCCTCCTGTTTCCTCCTGTCAGTTACGGACAGGAATGATGGCTACATCTTTATAATCATCAAAACTGGGCGATTGGAGAGAGGAAAATATTGCCTAGTCTGAATCTCAGTATCAACGGAAGCCCTGACTCTCAGTTTCTGCTACGGCATGCAGATGGTAGCTTCAGAATATGACGCAAACAGCAGGAATATACGGAACCATCCTGCCTTGTGACAACGGTACAGGCTGCTGGTGGTGGTAGTTTAATGGTGTGGGGAATATTTTCTTGGAACACATTAGGACCCTTAGTACCAGTTTACCATCATTTGAATGTCACAGCTTACCTAAGCATTGTTGCTGACCTTGTGCATCCCTTTATGACCACGGTCTACCCTTTCTCAAGTGGATATTTCCAGCTGGGAAATGTTGTTTTTTTGTATTTAATGGTCATTTAACCAGCGTAGTCTCATGGCATCTCTTTGTAAGTAAGCCTTGGAGTCCACATGTCTCAGGACTCTAAAGCATTTGGTTTGATGAACATGACAGTGACTTCATTTTACCCCAATTGCCTTGATTTAAGTCCGAAAGGGCACCTTTGGAATGAGGTGGAACTGGAGGTTCAAAGCATGATTCTTGGGACAAAGAAATATGTTTTCTTGATTCGGCTCTATACACTACAATTTTATATTTGTAATTAAAAAATCACATGTGGTTAAAGTGTACACTCTAAGCTTTTATAAGAGGGTATATGCACTTTGGTTTCACCATGTAGAAATGACAGCGTTTTTATACATAGCAACCCCCCCCCTCCCCCCATTTTCAGGGCACCATAATATAAAATGCAGTATGTACGTTTGTTTTAGAAGACATTTGTTCATATTTGCTTAAATTTCCTTCACATCCTGACAGATATTGTGATATAAAATTATAAATTAAAAGCTCTAAGAAAAAAAAAACTTGTCTCTCTGACTGCCCTGGGCTCTGAAATCAGCCACTCCAAATTTCAAGACACCTGAATCTTAACAACCAATCAGGGCAGCTCTCTGCAAGGAGGGGTCCCTGCCTGTCAATCCTGTTTCACGTTCACAGTGATGTCAGAGCAGGCAGGGCAGGGCTACACAGATAAGAGCAGACTGGAGATACTGCAGAGATGCAATGCTGAAGCTAGACCAAACGATGCAAAACTCCGGTACTACCTCATCATCTCACACTTAAAACCTTTAAAACTACATTTTTACTCTGAATTTGACAACATTTAAGACATTCAGATAAAATTTAAGACATACAGATAATGAAAGCAAAGACATTTTTAGAGTAAAATCAGATGAAACCCAAAACATCAGCCTGTAGCTGCGAAAGCAGCTGATGTGATGTGATTGGTGACAAGCAGGCTAACCTAATAACGACACAAATCTCCAGTGCCACCTTCTCATCTTATGTTTAAAAGCTTCAAGACTATATTTTGCACTGAACTGGACATTGAGTCATACAGTACAGATCATGAAAGACAAGATATAAAATACCTGCAACTGGTGACAGACATCAGTAGCTATGGTCTCAATATTCTAACAAAACTCTGGTGATAGCTTGTCATCTTACGTTTAAAACCTTTAAAACTATATTTGACCATAACTTTGACTTGAAGCCTACAGATCATGAAAGCCAAACATTTTTTGATTGGAATCAGATGAAATCCATTAGCCAGCAGGAGAGGTTATTGCGTGACTGGTGACAATAAGCTGGCTAGCCTCCAAATGATGCAAAACTCCAGGGCTGTCACCTTACATTTCAAAACTATATTTTTACTCTGAATTTGGCATTAACACATACATATTATGAAAGCCAAGATACTGTTTTACTAAAACAAGATGAAATACTAAAACAGCCAAAAATGAATATTTTTGACATAAACATTGATTTATATGAAATTGGTCATAGCAACTTTTGACTGATTATGATAGAACGGGTCACACAGGTCCTCTCTCTCCAGTTCTAAAATTGTGGAGTACAGAGCCAAAAAAAAACAAAAAACTATCTGTCCCAAAAATTATGGAGCCCAATGTAGATGAGAAAATTGTAATGAGCTGCACCAAAATTGCGCTTCTCGATACTGATACATTCCACAGGGGACTATCCTTCCACTTCAGGGCACGGCGAGTCAAAATCCACGACAGAAATACCATTTCACCAGTGCGACAGCTCGCAACACGCCATGCGCTGGCCAGAAAACACAGCCCTTCATCTTTAAATACGTTGCTGTACACTTTGGCAATAGCAACACATGTATTTTAAAACCTCCTTAAGTCCAAAACAAATAGAATTTGAATGGATAGGGGACAGAGAGACAAACAGAGGGAGAGAGAGAGAGAGAGGGGAGAGATAGAAATGCAGTAGTGGAGAGTGATTGTCCTCATGCTGGGGTCAGTCCACAGGGTGTTAGGAATGGTCGCCGCGGCAACAGGTCTTGCCCAACAGCGCAGAGCGTTGGACGCACGAAACCCCACGCAGCTGCGTCTCTGCGAGGGTTGCACAATTGTTTCACACTCTGAGGACGCGTCCCCTAAGGTCTCATTTTATCACAAAAACATTAAACAAGGAACACAACGAACCAACGGAACTAGCCGTGTAAGCCATCATCTGTCGTTTGATGTGTGGTGTGCAGTTCTGGTTTTACATAATGCTATTCAGTCGATGAGAAAATCTCTGGCGCTAAACGGTAAAGCACTGATGTGACAGACCCTCTTTCTGCTGTTTCATTTTCCACCTCTGTTCTCACCAGTCAAAAAAAAAAAAATGTCTTTAAACTGCCACACTCATACAAACCCGTTGCTATGGGTGTCACTGAGGAGGCTCTGCCCCCCCCCCCTTCCCCAGCAGAATATCTCATCATTTTCATATAAATACACAATCAAAACCCCAACCCCCCCACCCAGGCCCACGATTGCAATCTCCCATGCCCCCCAGAAATATCTGCCACAGCGCTGGCCATCAACAATTGGTTGGAATATGACCATATTAGTGCTGCATGCATACAGTATCCCATTATCAAAAAATATACAAATAATTAAAATTGTGCCTGCCTAGTAGCCCTGGCAACGGCTCTGTGTTCGCCGAGCTGTCGTGGGAACCTGGAAGGATTCGACCGCGCCGCTGATTAGTCGAACAGAGTTGGTTGGGAACCCCAGATGGAATTAAATGAGAGCCCGCAGACAATGAAGCATTCTGGGAGTTCGGGCAGCCCCGTCCCAACTGCAGAATGTCGGGACGGCATCACAAATCACCGAAGGACGGAGGGACATCATGTTCTTAATAGCCATAAAGCCGCAGACATCTGCTCGGGTTCTGCAGAACCTCCAGCCCAGGGTCCAGCGGGGCTCTTGTCAGGAATAATGAACACTGCGTATAAAATCACCAGCTGCCCCTTCCTGTTGCCTCATAAAAGCGGTGGGAGCTCCGTCTCTCTCTCACGGGTTCGAGTCATCACTTTCTGCCTTATTTGCATGGACACTAAACTTTAACCTGAGAGGTTTATACGTCTAAATTAAAGAGGATGTCACAGAAAAACGTTTCTGCCACAAGCTAGTGGGCCCAGAGGTGAGTAACTCTTCAGCAGTACAGATCGTCTGCTGATGTGATCATGCCACCTGCTGGATTTCTGGATTTCTGCGAAACCTCCAAGTCGCTTACTTGGCCAGGAGCAAGGAGGTCAGTCCTCAGCGTTCATAATGTCTCCAGGCAGAAGTGCTGATCCAAGATCAGTTTTGGCTTTTAGTCAATAATGGATAAGGACAGGGGAAACTGATCCAAGAACAGCACACATACACTAAGACACATTATGAATATACTGAAGATTATAGAAGGGAGGCACAGTGGTGCAGTGGGTAGCTCTGTCGCTTCACTGCAAGAAGGTCCTGGGTTTGAATCCTGGCCTGGGGCTTTCTGTGTTGAGTTTGCATGGTCTCCCCAGGGGCGACATAGCTCAGGAGGTAAGACCAATTGTCTGGCAGTCGGAGGGTTGCCGGTTCAAACCCCGCCCTGGGCATGTCGAAGTGTCCTTGAGCAAGACACCTAACCCTTAACCCCTAACTGCTCTGGCGAATGAGAGGCATCAATTTGGATAAAAGCGCTATATAAATGCAGTCCATTTACCATTTACCATGTCCGCATGGGTTTCCTCTGGGTACTCCAGTTTCCTCCCACAGGTAGGCTTATTGGAGACTCCAAATTGGCCATAGGTATGTGTGTGTGAGTGAATGGTGAGTGTGCCCTGCGATAGATTGGCGGCCTGGGATAGGCTACAGAACTCCTGTGACCCTGCCCAGGATAAGCGGGTATAGATAATGAATGGATGAAGATTATGGATCGGCTTACTTTAAAGTGAATACTAAGTGAAATGTAATTCTGGGTTCATAATGGTTTGTCGTCCGCATGGGCACAAAACAGTTAATTTTCTGATATTTCTGAATTTTCATTTTCGCTCTGTTTTTGTACTTTCGTTCGTTTTTTATTTAGAACACATGTACACATGTTTTGAGAATTTGCACTGGAATGGCAACATGTGCAGGTTGAGGTCAATTCCATTTCAACAAGTCAGTACAGGAAATTAATTTCCCGCTCATTTGAATGATATTCTGTACACTAAGACCATGATATGACTAAGACTATTCTATGGTAAGATGATTAAATGAATGTAAAATGAAGTGCAATTTAATTTATGAACTGACAAAATTCCTAACAAAATTCCATGAGGATTCTTAATTAATTTAAAGCTCCTGAGCACAGGTGTGCTGGCGTCTTACCTGTGAGGTTGAGTGAGCGCAGGTAGCGGGTGTGAGGCAGGTGCTCTGGCGTCTCACCTGTGGCGCTGAGGTTTCCCTCACTGATCTGCTCCAGCCGGCCCAGGAGGGCATCAATGTTGGATTTGATCTGAGTCAGCTCTGACTTGATGGCCTGCAGCTCATTCGTCCTCATTGCTGAATCAGAAATAATCCACACGTCACACGTCAAAACACAAACTCTGAACTCTCAAAGGAAGGCACGTTCAGTTCTAAAATCACCATAATTCATTTACTTTATTGCGTTATCAAACATATTTATTCTTTCATTTTTATTTTTAACAGCATGTTCGAAATAACCTGACAGAGACTGAATCAGGCTAATAAAGGGCAAGATAGTCTTAAAAATAGTTAAACAGTTTTGTTTAATTAGCATCCTTAGACTTAAATTCAAACTAATGGCAATTCACGTTAGCTTCATTTATAAAAATGTAACAAATTCAAACTAACGATAATGCACATTAGCTTTATTTATCCTGTACGGAGCATTAAGCAAGAGAAAAGAGATGAGTGTCAGATGCATTGTGGTTATGAATGTAGTGTCGGGTGTTGGGAAGCAGAAACACTCACATTTCTGTTTGGCGGGGCAGTTGGGCGTGACAGAGGACCGTGACAGCAGTTTGACTGGCAGCGACTTCACCCTGCGCACCAGGGGCATGGCCACACGGGGGCGCTTTCCTGGGAGGACCCGCGGAACTGGAGACACTCTCCCTCGATACTCAAACAGCCTGAGGGTGACAGAGGGGGCGTGGTCATTTCAGCACACAATTCCGGGCACTGACCATTTCAGTACACACAGCAGGACACAGGTCATTTCAGTAACACAGCAGGTAACTGACCATTTCAGTACACACAGCAGGCAACTGACCATTTCAGAACACACAGCCGATCACTGACCATTTCAGAACACACAGCCGGTCGCTGACCATTTCAGTACACACAGCAGGTAACTGACCATTTCAGTACACACAACCGGTCACTGACCATTTCAGTACACCAAGCAACTACTGACCATTTCAGTACACAGTTCAGGGTAATGACCATTTCAGATCACACAACAGGACACTGACCATTTCAGTATATACAGCAGATACCAACTATTTAAGTACTTACAGAAGGTTATTGACCATTTCAGTACACACAGCAGGTACTGACCATTTCAATACACAAAGCAGGACAATTGCCATTTCAGTACACATAGCAGGTACTGACCATTTCAGTGTACATAGCAGGTACTGACCATTTCAATACACGAAGCAGGACAATTGCCATTTCAGTACACATAGCAGGTACTGGCCATTTGAGTACACACAGCTGGTCACTGACCACTTCAGTACACACAGCAGGATACCATCTATTTCAGTACTAACAGAAGGTTGCTGACCATTTCAGTACACAATGCGGGCAGATGGCCATTAGAATATATACAGCAGGTCATATTTACTGACCATTTAAATCCACGCCAGAGACTCAGCAGGTTGCTGTCTGTGAATACATTGCTAATGTGAATTCCCTGCTTTGTGTTGAAAGCTCAGTGAGATTTTCAAAAGCAACTGACATTACAGCCTTAAGCAATGAAAGAGAATATCAAATTTTAAAAGGTGTTGCATATGATTGAAAGGGTTGCATAAGCATTGCACTGCTTTTCTTGAGTTATCACTTCTTCAAAATGGATTGTGTAGTTTGAACATAAATAACAGAAGCAGAATCCCTCATTCAGACCACACACTACAGTGAAAGACCATGGTTGATTCTTTTAACAAATTCATTTTTGTATAAAAATCTGTACTAATAAAATGTATACTCACACATGTATTATTTCTCTGTAGTAAAGGAAATACGTTCTCTGGTGTCAGTTTAAATTTTAAAATGGAAGTACTCGAGTGCATATACGATAGCATTATTACAGTACTGTGGAAAAGTATTTGCCCCTTCCTGACTTACTCTGTTATTGCATATTTGTTACACGGAATAGTTTCAGATGTTTAGACAAAATGTTATATTAATAAGGGTAATATTAATTAGGGAACACAAACACATTTTAAAATGATAATTTAATTTATATAATGAAAAAAGTTATCACACACCCATATCACTTATGTGAAAAAGTAATTGCTGCCTTAAACTTAACTGATTGCACAAACCTTCATATCAAAAACTGCAAGCAAACACTCAATATAATTTGTTATCAATCTTTCAAATCGCTGTGGAGGAATTGTAGCCCATTATTTTTGCAGGATTACTTTAATTCAGACAAATTAGTAGGTTTTTGAGCATGAACTGCTCGTTTCAGGTCCTGCCACAGCACCTCTATTGTGGTCCGGACATTGACAAGGCCACTCTAAAACTTTAACTTTGTTTCCTTTCAGTCAGCCAGATGCAGAATTGCTGTTTTGCATCATTGTCTTGCGGCATAATCCAATTACACTGCAGCTTCAGCTCATGGACAGATGTCTGGACATTCTCCTTAAGAATGTTCTGGTACAGTGCAGAATTCATGGTTCCTACAATAACAACAAGTCATCCAGGTCCCGAGGCAGCAAAACATCCCCACACCATCACACTACCACCGCCATGCTTGACTGCTGGTATGATGTTCTTACTGTGAAATGCTGTATTTACTTTATGCCAAACATAATGGGACCCGGGGTCATCCAAAAGTTTTCACTTATTCTATAAACATAGGTTTTACTCTGTGTAAACTTCTGAATTTTATTTTGTGTGCTTGAACTTTCATTTTTGATGAGGTTTTTTAGCATTTTAGGTTTTTTACTTATTTAGATCTTTTAATATTTATTTTGTTTGCCTTTTCAATATGCTGTTTTCATTATATTGTTTCACTCTGTGTAAAGCTCTTTGTGTATCTTCTGAAAAAATGCTGAATAAATGCAGTTATGAAGCTCCTAGAGAGTTGCAGGGTCTGCTGGTTTTCATTTTCACCTTCGAATCAGCAATTGTTTCAGACCCAAGAAAGCAGATAACGCGAGTCTATTGATCCATTAGGTTTTAAGTACTAATGAGGGTTGGGGACCCCAGCAGACCCTGCGGCTCTCCAGGACCAGGGCCAGGGACCCCAGCAGACCCTGTGGCTCTCCAGGACCACGGCCAGGGACCCCAGCAGACCCTGTGGCTCTCCAGGACCAGGGCCGGGGACCCCAGCAGACCCTGTGGCTCTCCAGGACCAGGGCTGGGGACCCCAGCAGACCCTGTGTCTCTCCAGAACCAGGGCTGGGGACCCCAGCAGACCCTGTGTCTCTCCAGGACCAGGGCCGGGGACCCCAGCAGACCCTGTGGCTCTCCAGGACCAGGGCTGGGGACCCCAGCAGACCCTGTGTCTCTCCAGGACCAGGGCTGGGGACCCCAGCAGACCCTGTGTCTCTCCAGGACCAGGGCTGGGGACCCCAGCAGACCCTGTGGCTCTCCAGGACCAGGGCCGGGGACCCCAGCAGACCCTGCGGCTCTCCATGACCAGGGCCGGGGACCCCAGCAGACCCTGTGGCTCTCCAGGACCAGGGCCGGGGACCCCAGCAGACCCTGTGGCTCTCCAGGACCAGGGCCGGGGACCCCAGCAGACCCTGTGGCTCTCCAGGACCAGGGCCGGGGACCCCAGCAGACCCTGTGGCTCTCCAGGACCAGGGCCGGGGACCCCAGCAGACACTGCGACGCTACACAACATTCAAAGACGTCCAATTGAAAATCTGAAATGAGGACTTCAATCTACATGTTTCATCAACTCACAAAAGTGCAAAAGAAAGACTGTATTGTTCATGTTTTATAATAAAATATTCTGGAGATGTCTCCATTACTGTTGATGCCAACCCAGCAGACAAAAAGGGAATAATTAATATAATGTTAGAGTGTTAATATCATGTTAGGTGAAGCTTGCATGCTCTTCCACTCAAATATAAAATACATTTCTCTGTGAGAAAGAAAATGTCTTCCTCTGTTTTAATCCGGGTCAGACATGCATGTAACGAATGGACCCTTGGGTACTGAACCCAGAAGGCTGGGTGCCATGCACAGTCCACTCCAGAGAGGCACGGCCCCTCCAGGGAGTGCTATCTACCACCGGCCAAACCTGCAGATCGCACTTGACCTGACCTCCCTGTGCCCCTTCAGTTTCAAAAAAAGCCTTTGAGATCACTTGAAAGCAAACAGAGACTTAAATTATTGGCAAACGCCTGGGCAATATATATCGATACATGTCAGAGACGTCTTTGGAAAGCCATTAGTCAGGGCGTCGACATCACAGGGAGCTTATAAATAAACTCTTGGAATACTTTACATGTGTTATTCATAAGGCTATTATGTTGGAACATCTGCAAACACAGGCAGCCAACTGAGCGCGTTGGCGGTTCACCCCCCCCCCCCCCAAAGCCAGCGCAGCCAGGCTCGGCCAAGAGGCCTGCCAGCTCTGCCAAAACGGGCTTTCAGGACATGCAAACCAGCTGTTTTCAAACCCAATCTCTGATTAACAGCTGCAGACCCTTTTATTTATTTCATTTCTTTTTTTTTTTTTTTTTTTGGATCGGAGCATTGGAGCAGACACAGACACTTCGGCCACATCGGGGCTGAAAACACAAGAGCAGAAACAGGGCAGTGCCCTGCAGCGTCGCAATAAGACCACGCTAGCTCGCTGTTATTTAAACATCCGCCACAGTAGTAAAAAAAAATTTGAAAACACAGTTAGTGAGGGTTTACACAGCAGCATCCAAATATTAACTCAGGATATATTCATTTATATTGAATGCTTCAAAGGACAAGCAGAAAGCTGTAAATGAACGATAACTCACTCACCTGTCATAGAAATCCTCTCTGTAGTAGTCATAGTCAAATTCATAACCACTGAAAGATAAAAAACAAACAAACAAAAAAAAAGGATTGAAATGTTGCGATGCTCGATGAGACAGTATTTAGAAGGGGGAGATAATGAGAGTAGGAGGGACGTATTGAACAGGTGCCAGACCGAATTAATGTGAGGACAAGCCTGTTTTAGGAGAGAGAGGTGATGAATCTCACCTATACAGGGCAGCTGCAGATCTCTTTAGTCCCTTTGGTCTGTTTGGCTTCGGTTCACCCGCCATATTTATATCTGTAAGAGACGGCAATAACAGTCGCAAACATTATCATCACAATTATTATTTATGTTATTATTACTGATGCAATAGCAATAGTAGCAATGACAGAAGTTCATCTGATGTACGTTTATCCAGAGCAACTAAAGACAAATTCGTCAAATTATTCCAAATACAAAAATATGGAATTTTGCAATCTTGAAAAACCTGAACGAATGTGAAGGAAGAGGAATGAGAAAGTTTCTTTGTGAATACAAGCTGATTAATATTTCTGAGATGAACAAAATGGTTATTAGCAATACAACAGCAAAGCTCAGCCTATTTTAAGGGAAGGAAACAGGTACTGTACACAGGTGGTGAGCTAATTACTGTGTGTTTCAGATTTAGTCAATAGTGTTGGCAGCTCACAACCTCTGATCATAGATGAGGGTGGAGTTTAGGGTGCAGTTTTAGCCTTTCCCCTGCTATCGTTCTGTGGGGGTTGGGGGTTCAGACAAAATCGGTCACTTTACCGAACAACACGGCTCGCTGAATTGTATGTAAGTCGATCTACACGTCCTAAAATTAAACCAGAGATGAACCGTGCTCTCTAATCACATGGCCCCCACACTACGCACTGAATGCCATTGTACCTGATGATATATAATGGTGTGTTATATATAACTGTGTTAACCCTCCTGTTCTGTTCATTTTTTAGGTACAGCAAAAATGTTCCCAGTGATATAAACATACAGGGGGGGTTTGCAAATACATGAAATGAACCATTTTCATTTAGAATGTGATTACACTAATTAGGCAGTAGAAGAAGTTATACTGAAAATAATTTTATATTTTTCCAGATTTCAAACTTTAAGCAATTTGACCGCACTAACAGGAGGTTAAACATCACAAGGGTCAATGACAGAATAACCTAATGGACAAAGTAGTAGTGTTGATCTTAAATCAGGCTAAAATTATATATTATGTACTATTAATAAGTTTCATACATTATTCATTTATAATTGCTCTCTAAAATCATGTAAGTAAGTAACAGGTTAAATTCCTGGACAGGGCACTGCCATTGTACCCTTGTGCAAGGTACTTAACCTGCATTGCTTCAGCATATATCCAGCTGTATAAATGGATGCAATGCCAATGCTATGTAAAACTTGTGTGAGTTGCACTGGATAAGAGCATCTGCTAAATAATGTAATATAATGTAACCATGCAATTAAGCCTCTGCTTGACCCATGAGAATAGACTTTGACCTGAAGTGACCCATTTATTTTACTGTTTGTAAATAAATAAATCTTTCATCACAAAAACTTTTTAATCGTCAATTTATTGACATCATTCCCGTTAATGTGCAAAATCTATCATTAGCGAAGAATTCATTTGTGATTATGCCTCAGTAGTTGACATTTGTGATTATGCTAATGTTGATTTGAGAAAAAAAATAGATACCAGGACATGCATGGCTTAAAAATAGAAGTATAATTTTGGGTCTGGGAAACTTATGATTCTACATGGGCAGATTCATGTCTCATTTGCATGTTTTTAAATCACTAGATTATCTCATTTAAAAAGGGACATTTTAATTTAATCGTAATTCAAACACTGAATTAACACAGGCCCGATTTCCATCTTCAAGGAACCAAACTGCTCTCTGCTGTACATCTAACATTCCACCAGGGGGCAATGTGTTTCCACACACTGCCCTCTATCCTCGCTGTAGAATGATGAGGCTGCCACAGCAGCAGGCCTGGTTGCCTGCTCTCTGAGGCAGCTAACAATCACAGCCAGGGGAGGCTCGGGTCATAAGTCGTGTCAGACATTTTGGCTCTGTTCTCCCGGTGCAGGGACGGAATGAGGTTAATCACAGACCGACGGGCGTGAGCTCGGGTTTGACCGAGAACAGAAACACTGAAAGCCGTGAAAGATCTGCCTTGGAGAGGGAAATGAACGCAGAGGAGCATGAATGAGCGAGACACTGGGTCTCAGAGCAGGGCCAGGGGCACGTGCAGCTCACCTGACCTGACCCCACCTCCTTAAAAAGCAGTGGACTGACTGAGCTCCAGAACTCCTCAGGCCACATGGCAGCACTGCAATATACTTCATTACCCAGCAGCCACAGCAGCACTGCAGTTTACTGCATTAAACCATCAGCTTCTCTGCAGTGCTTCAGTTAACTGCTTTACCCATCGGCCACAGCAGCACTGCAGTTTAGTGCATTACCCATCAGCTGCTCTGCAGTGCTTCAGTTGACTTCATTACCCATCAGCCACTGCAGTTTAAGCCATCAAGCACTCTCTGAGAGAGAGAGAGAGTGAGAGAGAGAGAGGGTAAGCTTTAGCAGTGAGATTGTACCTAGCGTCTGTCCCGCCAGAACGCGCCCGTTCTCTCCGATGACGGCGCCGCGGGCGTGTCTCTCGCTGGCGTACTGGACGAAGGCGTAGCCCTTGTGTACGGAGCATCCCAGCACGCGGCCGTATTTGGAAAAGATGGTCTCCACGTCGCTCTTCTTCACCACCGCCGTGTTGAGGTTCCCGATGAACACGCGCGAGTTGATGGATTTGGGATCGTTCTTGTTGGTGACGTTGCTGGTCTGAACCTTAAGAGACATTTTCTCCTCGTTGTCTTCCAGAAATATCTGTACAGAAGAAACAAACAGAAACAAAAGGTCTTTTTTTTTTACATGGTGCCATGGCAAAAATGACTGCTAAAAAACAAAGAAAAAATGCCCGGCTGTCCATGTAAAAAAAGTTCTGTTAATAAAACTTGAGATTTGAGACCAGAAGCAAGCACTTTTATGAATTTTTTATTCTATTATTTCCATCCAGTGTCAGTTGGGACAATACAATACAATACAATACAGTATCTTAATACAGGATCTTAAATCTGTTCTGTGTGTAGACCACAAACCTGCCTACCGATTAGCCTGAATTTGTTTTGTGTGTAGACCATAGACCTGCCTACCCAGGAGCCTAAATGTGTTCTATGTGTAGACAACAAACCTGCCTACCTACCTAGGAGCCTAAATCTGTTCTGTGTGTAGACTACAAAACTCCCTACCCATTAGCCTAAATGTGTTCTGTATGTAGATCACAAATCTGCCTACCCCGGAGCCTAAACCGCATAGTTATTTCAGTGCAGCGGCATTTTGCCTGAACTCAGAGCAGGGATTGGACACATTGGAAAAGCTCCCAGCATGCAGTGCCACTGTGGTGACAGACAAAACCTTCAGGAAGCAATGTTTGGTTCCTGCAGTTTCACACAAAATCCTCTTAAATCCTGCCAGCATTATAAGGTATTAAAATGGCAGAAACGTTTCGGCCCAGAGTGGCTGCGCTATGCTACGCTAGCGTATATGGAATACGCTACACACAGCACCGTGCTGTAATAGTTCTCAGGTTGCTGTGAAAGCTAATATCTCCTTCTCTTCATCCCTGGTGCATATTTGCCAGGCACCTTAAGACCACTCTTAGCCAACGTGCGCTGTGACCTGAAAGACGTTTATCGGAATGCAATGCTATCGCCCTGAATACTTGAGGGTTGAATGACTGTATTTTTTGCACATATTCATGCGCTGCATAATGTTTTTCATGCATTTCTGTGGGTGCCATACTTGAGTCATTCACAGAATAACGGTAAAGCTATGTTCTGAAGTGAAGGAGAAATCTCACAGCTGTCAAAAAAAGGAGCTCACATTACACAGTACAACAGTACAGACTGGTGGTTCTCTCTCCCCAGAGTACAGACACGCAGTCCTCTCTCCCCAGAGTACAGACACGCAGTCCTCTCTCCCCACAGTACAGACACTCAGTCCTCTCTCCCCACAGTACAGACTGGCTGCCCTCTCTCCCCACAGTACAGACACTCTGTCCTCTCTCCCCACAGTACAGACTGGCTGTCCTCTCTCCCCACAGTACAGACACTCTGTCCTCTCTTCCCACAGTACAGACTGGCTGTTCTCTTTCCACACAGTACAGACCCACAATCCTCTCTCCACACAGTACAGACCCACAATCCTCTCTCCCCACTGTGCAGACCCACAATCCTCTCTTCCTGCAGTACACACACTAATTTGACTCTTTCATTTAGCAGAAGACAGAAACTTACAGAGCAGCACTGCCGTGTGCCCAACGTCTAGAAAAAAACCGAAAACACTCGCTGAGATTAACTGCCTTCATTCTCACTCCAGTTCTTTTCTTCTCTGGCCCATTGAGTGCCCGCATAACTGTAGTCACATGTGCAGCGAGGACCGGAGGCGAGACCGAGGGTGTGTTCCAACCGCTTATTTTTTCTCCTTCCCTTGTCTCCTTTTCCACGTAGAACGCCGAACAGGTCTAAAGGCGGGTCACGGGTCGTGTCACACTGACGCCTGGGATCAAGCGTCGTCAACGTCGGCTCATCCCATTCGCTCATTTTATCTCCTTGCTTCCTTTCCTCACTCCTAGCTCCACCCATCAGAGGACACGAGGAAAGGGCGTAAGGAAAGGACGCACAGGCCGAGAAATCGAGGAAACGTGTACAAGGCGACTGGAACATCCTTGCTCTCTCCCGCGTCAGTTTTGAAGCCACGTCAATTACAGATGTGGCAGATGGGGAGAGGTGTATCCACAGGTCCATCCTTATATGTTACCCATTCCAGAAAAATACTTCAGCAAAAGATGCACTTGTATTTCCTTTCTCAAGAATTCTGTGGGAGCCTCCTAGCTCCTTGAAGAAGCATTTAACTAATTGGAATGTCCTCAAAGATGGCATACCTCAATTGATTTCCCGGTCGGTCAAGGACCTCAGAGACAAAGGATGAATATATTTTTTGACCGGTTTGGCCTTGCATATTGGGAAAAGAAGCAAGCAAAGGAAGCAAGGAGGTAAAACATAAATGGCTGGACTGAAGACCTCTGAAGCTGAAGAAGAAGCAGACTGGGGACGAGACAAAGCTGTGAACCGACACTCTCCTGCGATCTTACTTTAGGAGAGATTTACATAATAAAAGTGTACAACCTTACTGTGGGACATGTTTTCAAAATAGAAGTATAAAATCCACTAACTGAACATTTTGCTTGTCGTTTTGCCTCGTTTAGTTTCAGTTACTTGATGTTGTTATTACACTGAACGCTCACTGTATGTTTGCGTTGGTCAGCTCTCTGATGTAAAACAGCGATTTTTGTACTTTGATATCACTGCCTTTTCAAGACCAATCTCAATGCCATTTGACAGGTGGACTACAATCCTTCTGTTAACATTAGCGCCCTTCAGCTGGACCCTTCTGAGTGTGTACTGAACACTGCAAATGGAAATGGAAGTTTTAAGCTTCTTAGCGATTTCTCACTGGGAATAACCTCCGTACCATAAACACGCGTACTTGGCTCTATGCCTAACTCCTTCTTTGCCATATTTCTTGCAACTTTAGTGCCTGCTTTACTTACTATGTACTTTATTACGCTGATACCTTACTGACCAGGAATGAGATGTAGATACCTTAATGATCAAAAATGAGATGTAGATACCTTACTGACCAGGAATGAGATGTAGATACCTTAATGATCATGAAGGACATGTAGGTACCTTAATGATCACAAATGAGACATGGCAAAGTCACATAGAAACAATCATATTTAAAATCAGCCTTAAATTAAGCACTCTTTATTAAGCATCCTGATCTCATGACCACACCCACAACTGAGACTGATCCCATGTGCACATGCATACACACACACACACACACACACACATATGCACATACAAATGCACAAATGCGCACACAAACCCACACACACAGTGCAAGGCATTCTCAAAGTTTCACTGCGGCTTGGAGGGACTCAGGCCATCTATCAATCCATCAAATCTGCTCAGGGTCCTAATGGTGATTCAGGGGAGATTATGAAACACAGCTTCTATATTACAGCAAAAGCCCTGTGCTCTGCTGGGGGAATGAAACTGTCTGAGCTCTCTGCTCTCTCTCTCTTTCATGTTCACTCTCCCCCTCCTCTCTCTCTGCACCCCTCCTCTCTTTCTTTTTCTCATTCTCTCTCGTTCTCTCCACCCTCTCTCTCTGTATCTCTCTCCCAGTCTCTTACTCTCTCTTTGTAGTACAAAATTACTTTGATAAGATTCTCTGCTTACTTGACATCTACTTGACACACACACGATCTGTATATAACTGCAGGAATCTGTGACCTAGCCTGGAGTGCATGATCAGGCCTTAAGATAACCTGCAGCACCAATCTGATTCATTTCTAAAATCTGCAGCTGAGTTCACATTCTTATTTGCCATACAACTATTCCTGCAGAATGACCCTTACAATGCCTAATCCTTCAGTATAGGCTATATCCCCCCCCCCGCAATTCTGGCACTAACTATGCGTAAACCTTCAATAAATATTTAAATTGTTCCAATTTTTTATTTTTTGCCATGCGTTTAATTTTTTTTATAGCCTACGTCTCAATGCATTGCAGTGGTCCCTTCAAATCTTTACAGAACATTACATTCTAAATGCAGCTATATATAGGGAGACGTATTGAGTCGACGGTGCAGCAAAGCCGGACCCAATGCAGTCGCTGTCCTGCCAAGTCAGCACCTAAGCCCTGTTTTGAGCCAGGAGAAAACCCTGTACGGGTGATGTGTGGCTCGGTTATTATGTGTGAGCAGGCTTGTGGATAAGTTACTGCATATAAGAAAGTAAAATTGCTGTTATGCGTTTGGGGTGGAAGGGGCAGTGGAAGGAATCTTTCAAGGAGTCTTTCAAAACTACAGTACATCTCTTCAGCTTCGGATCTGCTTTCAAAGAGGGTTCCATTAAAAACAAGCCACCCTTCTTCTGTCGGACTGAACTCAAAGCTGCAGTGAACCCAGTGCAGTATGAGTCCTCTCTGTTCGTGTAGAAGGACACGCGCTCCACCGCGGGGTGTCCCCGGGCCGTTTACCCACACATTTTCGGAGGGCACCTTCATCGCACACCGGCGATCCGGACGGTTGTCAGGGCTACAAGTCCCGCCGAAACAGGAGCGGGTGAGGTCGCCCGTCCGCTCGTCCCGCTTCAGCTTTCGAGGTCGGACGAGCGTCGGCGTCGCATTTTGAAGTTTATTTCTCCGGTTCCTCTCCCTCACCTCGAGTTCCGTTAGCCAGCGTGCATTTACATGCACGGGCACCGCTCTCGAAACTGCCTGCGGAGAACGGGCCTCGCTGTCAGCGATGTGCAGGGCTTCCTTGATTAGCGCCCAAGGAGCGCAGGGCTGGATGAGGATGGAGAGAGAGAGAGAGAGAGAGAGAGAGAGGGAGAGAGAGAGAGAGAGAGAGAGAGAGAGAGAGAGAGAGAGGGAGAGAGAGAGAGAGAGAGAGAGAGGAGAGAGAGAGAGGGAGGGAGAGAGAGAGAGAGAGAGAGAGAGAGAGAGAGAGCCAGAGGAGGCCCAGGGATGCACAGCTGCTCGGCATGATATAGCCTCCACGCTCGCGCACAATCGAGGGCTGTGATTGGTGGAGGCCCCCGAGCACACCCCCCAGGCAGGCCCGCGCCCTCCCCCCTTTCCCATCAGCCCCTGCAAACGCGCACGAATCCCAGCTCACCTCTGTGCCTCGTGCCAGTTTCCGTTCAGTGAATTTTATGCGAGTGGAAGCTTGTTCTCCCCACCTGTTATGCTCTCCTTGTCTGAACCGCGTTAATCCAGATTTAGCAGTGTGTGTTCTCCAACATGAGCTAGGTGGAGGGGGCGGGGCAGGGCAGGGAGGGGGCTGGTGAGGTGGGCGAGGCTGGTAAGGGGGCTGGTGAGGTAGGCGGGGCTGGTAAGGTGGACATGGCAGGGACGGGGCTGGTGAGGTGGGCGGGGCAGGGTAGGGGTGGGGCTGACTGTGGCAGGGGCGGGGCTGGTGTGGTGGGCGGGGCTGAATGTGGCAGGGGCGGGGCTGGTGTGGTGGGCGGGGCGGGTGCAGCGGGAGGAGCTGGAAGGGGGTGGGGCCTGCCTGTTTAATGAGCTCACAGCCAATGAGAAGGGCCATGCTGAGTTCCGTGACTGTTAGCAGTCGCTTCAGGTGTGTAGACAAGCTTCTCCTCCCCTGACTGATGCCAGAAGGCCCCGGCCCCTCCACTGAGAGGAACCCGCCTCGCCATTCAGCTCGCGTCTTCTGCTCGATGTCGTCTGTCACACGTGGACTTCCTGTCTGCGTTTTCTGAAGGGAAATGAGCGACGCCAGCATCGGGTGCTTACTGACGCACGCTCAGAACACCACTCTTTCTCGCCGCGTTCCGGTTCGGTTTGCTCATTGTTTGGCGGTTGTGTTTCCTTAAAACCTCATGAATAATGCATCCTGGCCTATATAACACCATCTGTTCACATAATGAGGCTGCAAAGGCTTGCAGGGGTGCTCAGAGGAAGCAGCTATACTCTTCTAAGATATTCCTGGAGAGAGAAAACTCCTAACAGATTTCTTGAATGGAAACACTCCATTTATTTGCATCAATGACATCAGCGTGGCTTTCTGTTTGTATTCTAAATCAACATGAGAAACAGCTTTCTCGGGTCTGTCTGTGTTTCTTTTTTGGACAAAATAAAATCCTTTTTTTTTTTTTTTTTACCCAACTGAAATATTCTTAAATCTGAAAAAAGTGACCTGGCACTGATCACTGATTAAACCAAAAGCAAATCATCTACTAATCACCAGCTATAAAGCCAAATGTTCATTTTATATCTCAAGAAGCAAGACATCTAACCAAAACGAAACTGCTAATTACACAATATTCATTAGCAGGTGTGATCAGTAGTGACTTGCAGTGAGCATTAATGGTAGCTAATAATTCTCCGTTTTGAGAAGCCCGCTCTTCAGCCTACACAGCTGCCCAGGAGCATACAACTGGCCCAATAAGCAGGTAGGAGTTTTCTTTATGCATTGAAATGCGTTCTGATGGCAACGTTAGATGTGATTGGTTGTAACAGGTGCATTAGATGTGATTGGTTGTAACAGGTGCATTAGATGTGACTGGTTCTAACAGGTGCAGTGCATTAGATGTGACTGGTTCTAACAGGTGCAGTGCATTAGATGTGATTGGTTCTAACAGGTGCAGCGCATTAGATGTGATTGGTTCTAACAGGTGCAGCGCATTAGATGTGATTGGTTCTAACAGGTGCAGTGCATTCGATGTGATTGGTTGCTCAGAGTAGTTATCCAGCTAGCTCAGCAATCCTGCTTTTTGAAATACCCCCCAGTTGCTCACTGAGTATAACCTGGAACCCGCCCAAATCTGGAACATGGACTGAAGTAAAAAGAGCCGTTCCAGGTTTTACTCAGCGCAGCTATCCAGCTAGCTCAGTACTCCTGCTTCGTGACACAGGTCACTGGTCACTGGTCAGGCCCACACAGAACAGTCCAGAGAGCAGCTGTGAAACACAAGCACGCACATCTGAGTGCTCACTCTACGCTAAGACCCCGGCGATGCTTTCATAAGGCTGCAAACAGCAGCAAGAAGTCACCATAGTAACACGAGTCAATAAATTGCGTCTGTTGTCCTTCAGGTAAAGAGGGACTGAATACCCGTTTTGGGAAAGAAACTGAAATGACCTTTTTCATGTAGCTCTGTTTGGTCTGGCGATTGCGATGCTCTTCTTTGTGAAAGTGCACTAAGGATTTATCAATTATGCCATTACCAAATATACATATAAAACAATACGCAAGCCGATGTTACATAGGAAATGCAAGTCATGATGATTTCATTAGAGCTGCACAAGTAGATAACCCTATTCCACTTATTCCACCACTGGTCAACACTTTAAACTCTGCAAAACGAATAGAGCAATACATAGAGCTTGTACATAGAGCAATAATTAAGATCATTTACAGTACAAAATTACAATAATTGCCAGCATACTCTGTACAGAAATGAAAATCATTTTCGAACATATACTGTACAGAATGTATAATTGTGAGCATATACTGTACATAATGTATAATAGTCATGAGTATATACTGTACATAATTTATAATAGTTATGAGTGTGTGCTGTACAGAAATGACAATAATGTGGCAACTGTGTCAGTAACAGCAGCACTTACTGACATCACAACCCCAGAGAACATTGCAGTCGTATTAGGTAAGCATATCTGGTGCATTTGTCAGTTAATTTACAGCTAGAGTAATTAACATAGTATAAGCAATCAAATGATGTACTAAATAATAATGTAGCAATTATTCATTATTGTAATTTAGTCAGAGAAATCTATAATCACCGCACCCAAAAAGGATTTCTATTGAACTGATGGGAAAAAGTTGCTTAAAATATCCACTGACTCATTTTCACATTAATAATCAAATTGCACTTGGAGATCAAAGCTTAATCTTAGATCTTCCATAGACCTTTAAGCATTTATTCAACCCAACCCCAAATAATTACCGGTCCCCCTGTTATGTGATTGTAATACACATCTGCTGGACAGTATTACTTACTGAATAAATGTTCTTCAGTACCCCAAGGTTACTTAACTCTCAAAATTGCACTTTGGTATAAATGTATTTCCAAAATGTGTTTCCAAGAATTTTCCTAATAAGATCCAACAACATGTTTTTAATGGAATTGAACGCAGACCATGTATCATTTTCCCATTATCGGAAATTTAGAAATGTAAGCCTTAGCCCAAAGACACACTCCAGTATTTGTGTTTCTGAAGCTGTTACTCTAGTTTTCGGCGCTGCCTTGATTGGATTCATGTCATGTCTCTGTCAAACACAGACTTTTTCTGAAGACAAACAGGATTGTGCAAACAGGACGTACGACCTGATCTACGCAAAATCATTCGGAAATGGGCCGTTAAAATTTCAAGCAGAGAATCTCTACAATTTATTCTCCGTCATAACAGGGGTCCATCTGCTCATTCTGAAGCGTCGGGTGCCAGGGAAATGAACTCTATTGGATAACCGAGGATTGAAGCAGTCGAAGTCCTGCCACTGCCCGTGCTGTTACTGAGACACAGATGCATTAAAACCGCACTCCGAGCATTACTGGGGTTAGACGGTCCAAAATCAAACGATAATCTGATCTCGCGGCTTTAGTACTGCCGGAATTCCGCACGTTCCAATTACATTACGGCCCACCGGCGCATCTCCGTGACCGTTTATGGATGCTAATTTAACAGGATTCGAAATATAACCGCATTTGGCCCGAAAGGGCAAAGAACCGTTTGGCGGGAATCCAGGCAGGAATTTACTCAATCACCTCCCTAATGAAGCAGAAAAATGACCAGTGCAGCGTGCTCACTACTGAAGGTGTATGGGTCATTTTTAAAGACATGGCTCAAATTCAGTGAGTATGTTATGATAACATGGGTCTCTGAAACCAGCCCTAAGTATATAAAGGCCGAAAAGGTTAAAATAAGTTACAAAGTATTATCATAATGACAATTACAATAAATTACATAAATATTATTTAATTATTTATTTTGCTAATGTATTAATTATTGCTGTAATCTTTTTAAAACAATCTCGCTTAATTAGTGATTTGGACTGTTTATCAAACAGCAGTTCCATTTCAGTCAAATCAATTTAATTCAATTTCCTTCCATCCGTGCGGAAATAGTGGTGCCCAATCCAGTGCTGTGGAGCAAAGAGGACCCTTTTATCTTTTACTGGAGATTTTGTACACAGTGTTCGCTGGATGGACTTCACACAATGTTACTGTAAAAGATTACCATCATCACAAAGAAGATACAACACCATTAAAACGCAAATCCGTTTCTGTGAACGTCTGCCAAGCTGCCACACTGCCCTCAGCCAGCTGTGCCCGACAGGAGTAGAGCCAGGAGGTGAACCCCATTTTAATCCTACCTGTTAGACACCTCAAGAGTCGGCAGGAGTAGAGGTAGGCGGTGAACCCCATCTTAATCCTGTCTGTTACACACCTTGAGAATCAGCAAGAGGCAAACCCCATCTTAATTCTGCCTGTTTGAGACCTCGAGAGTCAGCAGGAGTAGAGGTAGGAGGCCAACCTTATCTTAATTCTGCCTGTTTGAGACCTTGAGAGTCAGCAGGAGTAGAGGCAGGAGGTGAACCCCATCTTAATCCAGCCTGTTAGACACTTAGGGAGTCAGCAGGTGAGCTGGGCTGCTCCCAGTCGTGTGCCATGATCTCCTCCACACAGAGCCCGCAAGCACAAGCAGACAGCTGAACCTGCCACCGCGCGATGCCAGGACTCTCACAACACAACACTAATCCAGCTCATTTACACCGCAGCTGTGTGCGGTTAGTGTGGGCCATGTGTGGTGTTGTGACGCCTCATGTGTGTGTGTTCTTGCACACAACATCACTAAGATGAAAATAGTTTCTTGACACAATAAATGCAGCATGTATGCCTTAGGTATAAACATTAGGACGGTAGCTACTATGAATTGTTTAAGCAAATAATGCAGCAAGGTGAGTAAGCACTTAGAGACAATATAATACAATGTAGGACATGCTTGACACAATTTATGCTATGAATAGTTTGGGCAGAGTATTCTGACATGCATTCATAATAGCTAAATAAAACACACTTAAAATACAAGATTAGGCCAGCACAAGAACACATACAATTATATCACCTAAAAGATATATTTAGGAAAACATTTTTTCTTAAAAAAAGGTATATACTAAAGAGATACAATACATTACCTAGAGAATTTGTCTGTAATATTTAGTGATCACAGTGTGTGTAGCGCTGCTTGTTCTGAAATTTGTTGAATGCATTTCTTCACATGCGAATCAATGAGAAGCAATTTTTCCAAAGATTCTGAAGAAACAGCTGGAGCAGTAGCAGAATAAAAGTTTTGAAATGTCCAGCTGGTGAACCACAAAAACACTGGCTCTGGGGGAAAAAACACAATTGTCCAATGAACACCGCAGAGAAAACGAATGGAGGAAAGTGTCTTTAGCAGTGCCAAGCGCTAATATGCCCTCATGAGTTCTCACGTAAAAAATGGTGCAAGCTCAATAAAACCACAACTACCTTGCACACTCAATAAAATCACAACTATCTTGCACACTCAAAAACTTAATATAATCACCATTTTTTTCCACTCTCAATAAAATCACAGCTATCTTACTCAGTAAAATCACCACTATCTTGCGAACTCAGTAAAATAGCACTAAAAAAGCAATAGCAAGTATTTGCTTATATAATGTACGTGTACTCTTGCTCTGGCAGTGAAGCGAGTCGCCCAGTGCATGCTGGGATAGGCAAACAGAACATCATTCTGTTTGTTCCTTCTGTTGCGCAATATTAAAAATAATAATGAGTTTACTAACAGGAACTCGACAGTGTAATTGTAAGTTAGTCTGTGTGAAAGGTCCTAGAATGCCAAAAATATCCATCATGTATATTTCTCCTGCATCACTAACTGCTCTTATATTTTACTGAAACATTACACCTTACAGGGCTGATTGCACTGTTTATGCCTGACTCCATTCACTGAGATATCTGGAGTGTAATAATTTTTCTTGCATTTAATTTGCATACAGGGAGCATGCTGTGTTCTCATTCGCTACGGCAGTGTGCAGAACTCCGCCTCCCTCGGGTAAGAGTGCGGGCGGGGCTCAATTGCCTTGGTTACCTGTTAGCGGCCATGTCAAACTGGATCAGCAAATACACAGACGAAGCTGCTTCTACTATTAAAGTCACTGTCACATAAATCTAGCTCTGCGCAGCAAACAGAAATTACCCTTGTACAAACCTCCGCTGCTCATTTTGATCAGGGGTGTAACGTCTGTTTATAATTTGATACCCAGTACAGCCGCATCAAACATCTCCATCGATTCATAGCCCTGGAAGAACACTTCAGGTAACATTCCTGCAGGCAGACCTCGCCATCATCCTTTTTTTTCGTGATAGGCGCCGGCTGGTTTATGTGTCAAGGAGCGACGGCGGCGCGGGCTTTGATTGGCCGAGAGGAGGAGGAAGGGATGGGCAGAGGAACCCGCCATTGGCCAGTGAGGGACCAGCCTTCCGGACCAGCGTGGCCATTCATTACCGGTTGCTATTACCTCCCGTCTCAATCAGTTTGCCTCCCCCTTGTTTCGTGGTGATGTATGAGGTACAGAAACTCCCATCTATCTGCAGGGCAGGTCCATTTATCGGCCCCGCTGAAAAATAGATGGTGTATGGAGTGTAATTTGGTGCTGGAGCAGAACCCTGTCCCTCTGGATGTGTCAGGGGGGGGTTTGATTAAATCCCCTTTATGGGAAATCAATACTTTCTTCATTAGAGCGCTCTCAGTGAAATCCCCCTTCTTCATAAGCATCGGACCCCTGAGCCACCGAGAGGATCGGGTGGGGGAGAGGGCCTTCCGGTCCACTTCAGCAGGATGACCGTAACGCACACACAAACACACACACACACACACACGTACACACACACACACACACATGCGTACATACACATGCACGCATACACACATACACACACACACACACACAGACACTCACACACACAAACATACGCTCACACACACACAGACATGCACTCTCTCACACACACACACACACACATGCGTACATACACATGCACGCACGCACACACACACACACACACACACACACACATTATTACATTACATTACATTACAGGCATTTAGCAGACGCTCTTATCCAGAGCGACGTACAACAAGTGCATAGGTTTCAAGATGTAGAGGCGCAAAAGAAACACTAGAGTGAAGTAAGGATCGTAGTGCCAGAAGTGACCACATCGATCAGGACTCCAACCCTGTAGAGTATGCACACACACAGACACAGACACACACACACAGACACCCACACACACAAACATACGCTCACACACACACAGACATGCACTCTCTCACACACACACCCTCACACACACACACACACAAACATACACACATACTGTATGTACGCACAACCTCAGTACCTGCACTACAGTAAAATGCAGGTTAATTACCACTGCACCTGCAATCCATTTACACAGCTGGATATTTACTGAAGCAGCTGAGGTTCAGTACTTTGCCCAAGAGTACAAGAGGTTCAAATCTACAACCTTCGAGTTACAAGCCCAGTTCCCTAACTGCCACTGTCTTATTGCCACAAACATCAGATAAAGATAATAACTGACTATAGTAACCTCTATAACAGAATGAGCAATGGTGGCCAAAAATTTTTTTTTGTAAGTGCTTTTTCAACAATGTATACACAGCAGCAGAGAGGTAGGCCAGGTCACATTCACCTGTCTCTGCATACACACAATTTATTTACTGCAAGACAGTAATATAATGTATCAAAGATAAATTAAAAAGGTGTAAATCCTCATAAGTATGGAATGAAATATTGTGCAGTGTAACATTAGGTACTAAAACAAGCTAATATACCCAATACCCCATATACTAGAATGCCTGTAACAGTTTCTGCATAGCTAAAAAGCTAATACTGCCATAAATTAGGCAGGACTTCCCCAGTTTATGGGCCATTTACCAAATTGTTTCCCCAGGCAGATCAGGACATCTGTTTTCTTTTGGGAACAGTTTTGAATCTTACAGCGATCTGTATTTATTGTCATACTTCGCGATTGGTTGGCAGACCGCGCCAACGCTCTGAATCGGAGAGGCCTGCGTGCACATGGGTGCACGCTGGGAAGGCGGACGATATCGACGTGCCCGCTGCGACTTGCGTTCTTCCCCTCTTAATCGGCGTCCTCCTCTCCAGCGGTCCCGCCCGGTTTCTGTCCCCCCCCCCCCCGTAAATAATTTAAGCCGCCGCCACGAGAGAGAAAGTCATTTTCAGGGCCGACACCCGTCTAAACCTCCGGGGCTTCACTTGGCTTGTTGACAATTAATTAAACGTGTTAAACGTGCGTGCGCTAGCCAGCTTGATCTGCACAGAGCAGTGAAAAAAAAAAAAAAACCCAAAACTGACTCAAAGTGGCTTTATCCCCGTCAATCCCCCGTGTACCCCAGCGATGTCAAAGCAGACGCGCGACACGTCTTAACTCTCCAACTGTTATCATTGACTCCGTTCCATTTGCTGAACAACGTGTTTGTTTATCTAAAGGAAAATGAGGTGAAGGAGGGGGTGGTGGAGATTTTTAGGGTGGAGGCAAACAGTTGGGGTGAAGGAGAGGTTGTGACCCATTACAGCTGTTCTGCACTCATGTGATGACGGAAGGAATGGATTCTGGGTAAGAATTCTCAACTGTTCTCACATAATCAGAGTCCCTTCTTTGCTGAAAATAATATCAACAGCACTAACACGCTTTATAATTCAATACAAATTATATAGAGTATGTGGGCTTTGAGTTAGTCTTATGAGCCATCTTCATCCCAGCTAAAATAAACGTTCATATTTATATGAACATTAAAGTATTGCCTATGACTATCTTCCTCACCATTTGTGATATTTAAACAATAAATAATCTATTCTTATAACTAAACATCATTTGCAGTGTATGGAATGTAAAGTCACTGAAAATGCAAAACTAAAATAACCCTTTCTCGACTAATTCCATGTATCCATCTTTTCGGTGTAGAACGTTCGTTCTTTATTACCTCCAGTTTAACTGCAGTTCAGTTGTTACTTTGTTATTTTTGATTATTGCAGTATTTGCTTATATAATGTACGTGTGCTCTTGCTCTGGCAGTGAAGCGAGTCGCCCAGTGCATCCTGGCTCTAGCGCCTCCCGCGACCCTGACCAGGAATAAGCGGGGGGTAGATAATGGACGGACAGCCCTCTTACAGAGCATATAGCTGATGACATCTCCTGCAAGGTGCTGGGACCGTTCTCTGCTTCACTGTGCACGGTGATGATCAGGGACCGAAGACAGCACCACGGAAAGCTCTTCAATAAAAACGTGAATAATAATTCACACGCGCCATTTTCGGCTTTACTGTTCTCCAAAAGTGCCGCAGAAAGCTCAGCAGTGGAGCAGCGCAGGCAGACGACGTGAAAGCCACTCGGAGAGTCCGCCAGTGCCAGTTAATTTTATTTTTATTCAATTATAATTTCTCGTTATTGAAAAAGGGAGTCGAAGCTTCTCCTCGTGAATGTGCTCAGCCATTTCCAAGGTTAAGGGTATGTGGTCACGGAACTTCACGAGAACGAAATCATCATTACAGGTTAACAGTAGGTGGGAGCGTGTGCTCCAGGTTTGTCATGCGCCTGCATTGAGTCCAGTCTCAAGGTAAAATATAATTAGTTTATCTGCAAAGTTCAGCCATGGGTGAGAGCAACCAATTTAAATGAAACTGCAGGAATCCAGCATCCTGTTATGAGATGTTAGTTCTTTTTTTTTCCTTTTAGTTCACTACATGTTTATAGTATATACATTGGGACCCATGAGCACATTGGTTACTGGAGTAACCAAAATATAATACAGATATTCTGTATTCTCTTCAATTTAATCTGTCCAATTTAATACTCTGTGTAATAAGAAACAGTCCATCTCAAAAAAAAAAAAAAAAATATATATATATATTCAGCTCAGTCAGATCATTAAATATTAATATGTACAATCTATTAATGCCTCATAACATTTTTTCTTTTCTTTTCAGTATAATAAACAGGCTATTGAAAGGACTTTAAACATGAAATGTTTAGATTGAAAGGATTGAAATCAAACACATGGACAAGGTTGGAGAGATCCGTTCAAAGATTGGAGAGTGAAAGGATAATGAATTCCCTGTCCATCAGAAATGAAACGCTCAGTAGGGGGCAGTGTTCTCCAGTCAGACCCATATGTAAGCAGAGCGGTATTACAGCCATGCAGAGAGAGTCCCCCCCAGAAACTCTCAGATGCTTTATTTATACAAGATAACTCAAGAGCAAACAATTATATTGTAATAGAAACAGTGTTTCCAAATCTGTTTTTGTTCGATGGACTGTGGATTTTGAAGTTGCAATTTTCCCTCAGTGAAATATCTACCTCCTACTGTACTATGGATAGGCAAACTGGGCTGGATTAAATCTGCTGGAAATGTGTACCCCACACAGACATATCTAGCATGAAAAAGCAGTTCAGTTCACAACCGCTGGACCAATCTGACACAACACACAGCGAGCACTCATTTTGATTGGCTAGCACATGCCTGTAAACAGACTAATTGTGCTTGACTGAACCCCCCACCTAATGCTTAAAAAATATGATTTTCCGCACTAATTTATGATATAATTACTATGACATTTAAACACCGGCTACAGGAACAAGGTCCACCCGCCAGCATGGAGGTTTTCTGTGACCTTTCACATCATGGGGTGCTCTGAGGAGGAGGTGTTTTGGAGAAGTGTGCGTAGCACACCTTACCCAGTGTTTAAGGCTTCTAGCCTTCACCCGCCATTGGTGCACCTCACTGCGCTGTTCTCAGTGTGTATTTCAGGTGTATGGACAATGTGACTGGCACAGAGCTAAGCAGCTCACGCATTATAGAGAACTGCATGTGTCAGTGATGACATAAATTAACTGTTAAAGACTTCAATGAATGCCAAAAGCCACCCCTGATATTTCCAAAGGTCTGACATTTACATATTTTATGATAACCTAGCAGGCATAGCACTGCACTGCATAACGACATTATCATTTAAATGTAAATTTCAATTTATATACATTAACAGCCTATATCTGTAATTAAGAAATTAATTAGTTGAAACACTGTTCCAGTAATTTAATTCAGTAGCAGGGGCAGAACAGGCAATATTATGTTTGAGTTATGGTGCCAATGAAGACTGCACCAACAATATTCACACTCGCTCAAGAATTTGTACGAAGCGAATGTAGACAGAGTCCAGATTGGCCGGTAAAATGACAAAAGCAACTTGATTCGACAGAGCAAAATGAACGGTTCAGCACCTAACAGAAGCATTAAACGTGCCTGTTTTTAAAAGTGTGTGGTACATTTCCCAGTTTACTCCTGTGGAGCAGTCACTGCTGTGATCAGGATTAGTCCTTATATAACAGACTGAGGTCTTGAGCGCTCACATTATGTACAGCACAGACAGCGGCTCAGTGGAACAGCATACAGAGCCAGTCTACTGACAAGCCTGACCCTGACAAGCTGAAAGCAATGTTAAACTGCAACCAGGAAGAAAGACCAGTAACGTCCTGATAAAATATCCATGAATTTAACTAATAATTAAAAGTAAAAAATAATAATAATAAATCTTCAACTGACAGGCCAGGTTAGTCTCTTGAGATTCACAATCTTTTTTGCAAGAGAGACCTGGCCAAGAAAGCAGTCAAAACACCTGTTACAGGCAATGACACATTTAAAACATAAAAATCACAACTACACACATAAAACATAGAAATCACATGACACACATAAAACATAAAAATCACAACTATACACATAAAACATAAAAATCACAATTACACTCATAAAACTTGAAAATCACAACTATGCACATAAAACATAAAAATCACATTGACATACATAAAACATAAAAATCACAATTATGCACATAAAACATAAAAATCACAATGACCCACATATAACATGATGACACAGAAAAAAAAAAATTACATTGAAACTTAAAAATGAGAAATCCTGGTATTTGAATCAAAAAGCACAATTATCGTTCCCATTTGTGTTGAATTCCAGGTCTTTGACCCTAGCTTCAAATTCACTTTAAGTAATCAGCTTTGGTAATTTGAAACATTTTTGCAGACCATTCCAAGAAGCAGGAGCAGTGCTATGTCTCCATAATCTAATATAGAGAGAAACGTGGAAGAAACGAGTCTCTTACTGGCTTCAAAAGAAAAACAAGATTTGTTCTAAAATAAAAGCCTTTCACTAGGCATTCAATGTGAGATCTGAAAGTAAGACAATCATCAATCAGAAGACCCAAGTGTTTACAGCATGATACTTTATCTATACATTTTCCTTGCTTTGTTGCCAAAGAGGGTAAGGATATAGATTTGTTGGGCTTGGTGAATACCATGAGTTTAGGTTTTTACTGCGTTCAGTACAGGCTGATGGAATTGGGACTGCACAGTGTTAAAAGCAGACCGAAGACTCCCAGAACCCTCAGCCAAGCAAGGAGCGCAGCGATGGAGAACCACGTCATCACAAAATGTTCACATTTCCAGTACCTCGGGAATCGGTGGGGTGCTAATTTTATTTTAATTGAAAGCCACTGATGTACCTCACAGGTGAGTTATCTGTGACTGAAAGACACCGCACAGGTAAGTTATCTAAATCAAACAGATTTTTCCTTTGCTCTTATGCTTCCAGTAGTACTTCTCTGATTCTGCTCAGATTCCCTTCAAATTTAAAGGAGACCTTTAGGGTGAAATTAGACTAAAGTAAAAGTTAAAAAAATAAAAGTGTTTTGGCAGAGCTTCAATGTTGACGTTATTAAATGAATATAAGCTAATTATATTCACACAATGCTCAATGCCATCCGGTACAGCCAGTTTTCCTCAATGGTGGCTCAGTTTGGCTGGTGAAAATGCTGAGTGGCTTGTGACTTCGGAAAACCACTAGCCACAGTGGCCGGTGAGCCAAAAAAGTTAATGTCAAACCCTGGTCCAAACTAATCCTGAGAAACTCTTCAATTCAATTCAATTCAACTCAACTTTATTTGTATTGCACCTTTTACAGAGACACTGTCACAAATATGCTTCACAGCGGAATTGAGCAAAAAACTACGCCTGAACCCCCAGGAAGCGAGGACCATAAAAATCTACCATCCTGTAGGTTTTCACTCCAACCCCAAAAAAGCACACCTCATAACAGCTAGAGATGTCAGTGAGCTGCAGATTAGTTAGTAGAATCAGGCGTGCCGAATTATGGTTGAAATGAAAACATGTATGTTCATTAAAAATACATGTTTTTATGAAAATGTTATTCAAAACAGACACACGCACACACACACACATTCTCTCACAGCTGTACTTTGGAATCCACTACACCCAGAGCAAGACACATGCAAACGCCAAATAAACCCATACTGAATTGCATTTAAGAATAGTTCTCAGTTACAGTATACGCAAGACGCATATAGCCAGATGCAAACCAGGTTTGGACAGTCAACACCACCAATGAGCATACAAGAACGTAGCACGTGTTCACTGGATGTTTTTGTAAAAGGGCATGTAATGCTCACAGGAAACTCAATGCTGACATGCTTCTCTTATAAACAGGCTACAGGAAGTTCTGACTGACAGGAAGGCAGAGTCGCTGCAATTCCATTGCTGCGCTGGAGGCTTTGAAAAGGAACATGTGCTACTCAAATTATATTCAAGCTGCTAATTGAAAATATCAGCTGGTGGTGCTGCCCGACTATGGATTTATGCGTGTTTGCTTGCTTGGGAAGAGGTGTTTTGCAAGACAAGAACAAGCTCAGAAAAATAGATGTGTTTAACATAGCTCTTGCCCGAGGGAAAACTGAAATCTCAAATGTTATTTTGAATAAGACCTCCGTTCTGTAGTCTCCCATTGACCCCCTCACAAAGGCCTACAAGGTCATCTCTTCTCCGGCTAGCGGAGATCCATGGAGCGAGGCCAAGATGGAGGCCCTCCTTCAGCGAGTCAGTACAAAGACAGAGGGCGAGAAACAGGGCGGCAGGATGTGCGGCAGAGTCAGGGCTGCGGCTGTTCGAAACGGGGAGGAGAGGGTGAGAGCCCGCGCTGATGCCTCTCTGCTCTCAGGCATGGCTCTCCGCTCTCCTGGCGCTCGTTAGCAAAGATCAAACCGGCGTTTCCGAAACCCTGAGAGAGAGCAAGCGAGAGAGCGCACAAGGC
Organism: Anguilla rostrata; assembly: GCF_018555375.3. Classification (NCBI taxonomy): domain Eukaryota; kingdom Metazoa; phylum Chordata; class Actinopteri; order Anguilliformes; family Anguillidae; genus Anguilla; species Anguilla rostrata. Next base: position 8,025,466 of record NC_057945.1, on the reverse strand, counting down.
GCGTCACTCTCCCTCTCCTCTGCTGCTGCGGCCTCCTCCTCATTATCTCTACAGCTCTCCCACTCCTCCTCTCCTCCTCCTGATCCTCTCTACAGCTCTCCCACTCCTCCTCTCCTCCTCCTGATCCTCTCTACAGCTCTCCCACTCCTCCTCTCCTCCTCCTCTCTACAACTCTCCTACTCCTCCTCCTAATACTCTCCCTCTCCTCCTCCTGATCCTCTCTTACATACTCCTCTCACCTCCTCCTGATCCTCTCTACAGCACTCCTACTCCTCTCCTCTTTCTGATCCTCTTATACTCTCCTACTCCTCCTCCTCCTGTCTACAGCTCTCCTGCTCTCCTTCTCCTGATCCTCTCTAACGCTCTCTGCCTGCACCCCCACATTAGCCCAGTCGAGTTACACCCCACTTTAGCATTCTGCATTGTCGGTTTAGCAGGGAATAAAGGTTCAGGTTAATTAAGAGGTGATGTTTGAGGAGATAGCAGATTCTGTTAGCAGGTTACACTTGGCTGGACTCCAAATATACAAAACTTGAGTGTTTTACAAAAAATTCTGATCAATTTTGTGCATACCTGAAGGACACATTCATTTACGCTCAGCCTGAAATATTCTACAAATATGACACTCTTAAGATAAGGAGAGGAAATCGTGTGGTTTGGAAAGATAATAAATGATAAAGATATCTGGTGTTCTGCACCAGGGCCTTTAGGGCATTCATAACTTCTGCAGGTGTGTTATTAAAAACACTCGCTCTTTCTTCATGCAACCAGATATCATTCTTTTACGTGATGTGTTGAGAAATCTGTCCACCTCAAATAGAAAAGTGTGTAGCTAATGACTTTGATTTAATTTAAAAAAAATAATAATATATATTTTTTTTTACCATGGCTACAAAAGCGCCGTTGCTCTGATCACATGACTCAAACGCACACAGGGATCCAATCATAGCTCAGTCAGTGGACGGCCATTCATTATTATCCATGTGAAACGTCATCCAGACCTGCCCCGTACAGACATTCTGCTTCAACGTAACACACAAACCCAGAATCGCTGAATATCGTCTTCTTTTTTGAACAACACGACACCACCGATTTATGACGCTATAACGCTACACTTACGTAGACGGTTGTCGTATTTATCTCACACCCGTGAGTGCAAAGAGGCCAAGCAGCTAGAAAAATGGACATTTATCAATCACCCGCAAACATTTTTTACCCATCAGCCTATTTCAATACGACCCCCTTCCCCTACATCTCCAGTTCACAACTTTGTTTACTCCAGTGTTGGTTAATTGGTTAATTGAAAAGCTTTAAACCCCCCAAAACAAATTCCAGGCTATGCCACCGCTCCAGGCACCCCAATGTAAAATTAAAATAAAATTAAAATAAAAATAGTCACTTTGCTGCAGATTATTACCATAGATTTCTTTGGAAGATGCTTTGTTTGTTTTTTTTGGAGTGCTCTTGCCTGGCCCTTGAGCACAGTGGTGGACTGCTCTTCTGATCCACGGTGGATGGGTGTGGGTCGAAACGCGCGTGGGGGGGGGGGGGGGGACGGAGAAACCGTTAAAAGGCCCGGGGAGGACAAAGGAAAGCACCGCCGCATCGCTTTAATAGAGCGTCTCATCAGCCTTTCACCGTAGTTTTCAATGCCACGGCGATGCACAAAGCGAGGGACAATGATCTGCTGGAACATAAAAAAGGCCAGGGACTCAACTGCTTTTTTTTTTTTTTTTTTTTTTACCGACACATTGTAAAGATAAAAGCCTGGGAACATTGCCACTTTAGACAAATCCGTCTTTCCGTTAAATAAAACAAAATAAATAAATAAATGGCGAATGAAATCATTCTGATGGATAACAGGAGTGTGTTTTATCCAGTCAATGTAGGCAGCCCAGTAAATATGGAAGCGGAAGCGGTTTTATATCATAAAAAGGAATGGAGGGAGCGCGCAGAGGGATGGCAGCCAACCGACAGTAATGAATAGGTTCAGAGATATATTCTGTAGCTCACGACGACAAGCTGTGCGTAGTCGTGATCATACGCGAGTCACGCTGGCACCAATATTTAGGCGCTTTCCGGGGGCTTCCCACGGAAATAATACAATACACATTCTCACTCCTCGCAGACCTTAACTTCTGTGCCATCTGACCTGTAAACACACGTGATTCAGAGACAGCTTCACAACAACAGAACCAGAAAGTATAAATTCTCCCCACCAATTTCCCCCGCCCTACATGCATTTATCAACATCTCATTCAACGTCCGTTCAAAGTAGCCAATTACTGGGCATACAGACGGGACAAATACATATACGTATCCAACAACTACACTGTATGATCAAAAGTATGTGGACAACCCTTGGTCTGGGGCTGTTTTTCGTGGTTTGGGGTAGGCCCTTCAGTTCCAGTGAAGGCAACGCTTAATGCTACAACATACAGTGACATTCTAGATGGTTCTGTGCTTCTCCAACAGTTTGGGGAAGTCCCTTTCCTGCTTCAGCATGATAATGTCCCTGGGTACACAACGAGGTCCATACAGAAATGGTTTTGTTGAGAACCACATGGAAGAACTTGACTGGCTTGCATAGAGCCCTGACCTCAACTCCATCCAACACCATTGGGATAAATTGTAAAGCCAACTGCAAGCCAGGCTTAATTGCTCCAATCAGTGCCCAACCTCACTAATGCTATTCTGGCTGAATAGAAGCAAATCCCTGCAGTAATGCTCCAACATCTAGTGCAAAGCCTTCCCAGAAGAGTAGAGGTTGTTATAACAGCAAAGGGTGGACCAACTCCATATTAATTCCCATAATTTTGGATGAGATGTTGGATGTCTGGTGTCCTCATACTTTTGGCCATGTAGTGTGTGTATGAACATCCAGAATAAAAGTCATGCTTTTGGCTGTGTTTCATTCTGCATATCTGTCCTAAAGTTTATAAAAACACAGTGTGCTTTACAGTGAGCTGTCCTAAGGTTTATAAAACACAGTGTACTTTACTGTGAGTTCACCTGCAGTTTTTAAAAATTGTGGGCCCTAGATCCTCAGGACCTGATCCTTTGTGTGTAACTCATCTCTTTTACACAGAGACATTTATTGAGATTTAATATGCCCTTACAACCATTTCTGTATCCTGACAAAACAAAGCAGGGCTCTGTAAGCACTACAATCAATCAACAAAATTGCACATTCAATATTAGGGATGTACAGAGGGCATGGATGAAACATTATTTAACATCTAGCAATATTTAAAAAAACAAAAAAAATGTTTCCCCTTGTAATGTGCACCAGACTAGTTGTACAACGTATAACCCCTAAATCAGTGAATAAAGTATAGTAATGCTTAGCAACTGTTTTTTTTTTCTTTTCTTTTTTTTCATGGAACACCCAGAGGCTGCTGCTGCTGCCTCTGGTGTAGTTCAGTAGCTCTGCAGTGTTTGTTATGGTTCAGTGGTAGTGTGACCTCACAGCGGTCTACTGCAGCTTATCAACTTGGGCGGGGGGTGCGGACCGGGCTGCGGTGGAGCGATACCAAGCAACCTGTGATTTATGCCATAAAACTCAGCATTTCTTACCATGGCATAATGCACAGGCTTGTATTCAATTACAGTGAGGAGGAGCTGGGAGTAGGAGCAGGAGCAGGGAGCAGGAGCAGGGAATAGGAGCAGGAGCAGGAGCTGGAAGGTCAGGACTGAAGAGAGGTTCTGATGCTGCTCTCTACAGACATTCTTGTCCTTTCATTACTGTGTTTCTGCTACAGGCAGGAAGGTCTCCTGGGCCTGAGAGAGCCACTGTGCAGCCATTTTGGCTCTGACTGTGCACCCACAATTGCTCTAATTGTGCAGCCATGTTGGCTCTGACTGTGCAGCCATGTTGGCTCAAACTGTGCAGCCATGATGGCTGTCACTGTGCAGCCCTCTGACTGTGCAGCCATGTTGGCTCTGACTGTGCTCCCACAATGTCTCAAACTGTGAAGCCATGATGGATGTCACTATTCAGCCATGTTGGCTCTCACTGTGCAGCCCTCTGACTGTGCAGCCATGTTGGCTCTGACTGTGCTCCCACAATGGCTCAAACTGTGCAGCCATGTTGGCTCTCACTGTGCAGTCATGATGGCTGTCACTATTCAGCCATGTTGGCTCTCACTGTGCAGCCCTCTGACTGTGCAGCCATGTTGGCTCTGACTGTGCTCCCACAATGACTCAAACTGTGCAGTCATGATGGCTGTCACTATTCAGCCATGTTGGCTCTCACTGTGCAGCCACGATGGCTCACACTGTAGCTCTATTTCAAAGTCAGAACACACTGGGGAAAAAATGCACCCGGACACAGAATTTAAATAACCAGAGCACAATTCCACATAGAGACTGAATTATGTTAGCAGAGTTTGGCAATAGTTCACCTTTTCAGGTACCTCTTCTGCTGATGTTGCTTTCCGCTTGCCAATATAAGTATGACTGTGTGACTACATAAAATGTTAGGATCAGCTATTTTCACTGAGGAAGCGTGTTCACGTTTTTACTTTTCATATCATGTTGATAATTATATCATATCTTGTCATTTTCTGTGAATCACTTTAAGACAATGTTATACGACAGGTGCCATTAAAATAATTTCTGCTTCATCTTCTTCTAATCATATCAGTCATCCTGAATAATAAAGACATCAATCATCCTGATTAAACATACATAATTCATTCTGATGAAAACACATCATTCATCCTGATTAAACATACATCATTCATTCCGATTAAAACACATCATTCATCCTGATTAAAAACATCACTCATCTCAATTAAAACAGACATCATTCATTCTGATTAAAACACACATTCATCCTGATTAAAACACACATCACTCATACTAATTAAATCACACATCACTCATCTCGATTAAAACAGACATCATTCATTCTGATTAAAACACACATTCATCCTGATTAAAACACACATCACTCATACTAATTAAATTACACATCACACATCTTAATTAAAAAACACATCATTCATCCTAATTAAAACACACATCACATATCCCAATTAAAACACAGATCGCACACCCTAAGTAAAACACAGATCACACACCCTAAGTAAAACACACATCACACATCCTAATTAAAACACACATCACACATCCTAATTAAAACACACATCACTCATCCTAATTAAAACACACATCACTCATAATGCTACTGTATCTCTTAGCTCAGAGCATTCCTCTTCATGTGTCAGATCACAGGTATGTTGGGTGTGAAATGCTTGTATCCCATCAGATAAAACACCAGAGCCCACTCCATCCTCAGAATGCCATATGCGCTGTATCATCTTATCTGAGGTATGTCCAACCACACCCTCATTACAGGCATCTTAATAATGTGTAAATCAGGGCATTGCCAGGCAATAAACCAGCTCATTCTTTCAGTTTAAAAAAAACAACAACAATAACAACACTCGAGCTGGGCTGTTAACTCATATTTAACCATCTACCTCTGGGATTTTACATAAGAAAAAAAAAGAAAAAAAAAGAAAAAGAAAACATCTCTGGCATAAGTTATGACTCCAGGCTGGTAATGTTGCGAAGACTGTGCATATGACAAATTTGCTGAATTATAAGTAGAGTAAATCAGCCTTGCTGTATATGGCTTGGGCACTCTGCAGTTGAGGATGATTAGAAATAGCACTTTATCATGTTCACTGAATTATTTTATGGCCTGAAATGCTCTGCCTAAAAAAGATAAGGGAACCCGGCTTTATATATTCAGCTAAGAGGGAGACATTCGTTTGCACAAGCCACTCCAGTCTGGATATACAGTTCTCATTACAGTACTATCCATAATTTAGTCAGGTAGAAGCACGCGGCTGTTACTCTGTGACACGAACCGTTCAAAAGATGTGTAGATGCCTCAATTCACGCAATAACCTGTTATTTCTCTCTCTCTCAGTCACAAGGACACACACACACACGCACACACACACACGCACACACGCACACACGCACGCACGCACGCACGCACGCACGCACGCACGCACATAAGCAGTGCATCTCGCCATCGGTCTGTCTTTTAAGCAGATAGATAATGAACAGGGCTGTCTCCTCTGTGTGCAAACAGCCGCTGTGCTCACCAGCACTAAACTCAAATGGATGCCGACATTATTAAGTGGTTCAGGGCAGGCCATTTAGCAGCTGGTGCCTTTCATGACCTGAAGGAATTAGCTAAGCATTGCAGCTATTTACACCAAGTCACTGACTGTCTGAGACACTGACTGCACCCACAGACACCCTGACTCTCCCCACAGACACACTGACTCCCTACAGACACACTGACTCTTCCCACAGACACACTGACTCCCTACAGACACACTGACTCTTCCCACAGACACACTGACTCTTCACAAAAACAGATTTCCCACAAACACACTGACTCACCCCACAGACACACTGACTCTCCCCACAGACACACTGACTCTTCACAAAAACACTGATTTCCCACAAACACACTGACTCACCCCACAGACACACTAATTCCCTTTAGATACACTGACTCCCCACAGACATACAACCTCTCTCCACAGACACACTAATATCTGCTATCGGCCCAAAGACCCTCTGTCTGCCCTAAAGCCTGCTATCGGCCCAAAGGCCCACTGTCTGCCCTAAAGCCTGCTATCTGCCCTAAAGCCTGCTATCGGCCCAAAGGCCCTCTGTCTGCCCTAAAGCCTGCTATCGGCCCAAAGGCCCACTCTCTGCCCTAAAGCCTGCTATCGGCCCAAAGGCCCTCTGTCTGCCCTAAAGCCTGCTATCGGCCCAAAGGCCCACTGTCTGCCCTAAAGCCTGCTATCGGCCCAAAGGCCCACTGTCTGCCCTAAAGCCTGCTATCGGCCCAAAGGCCCTCTGTCTGCCCTAAAGCCTGCTATCGCCCCAAAGGCCCTCTGTCTGCCCTAAAGCCTGCTATCAGCCCAAAGGCCCACTGTCTGCCCTAAAGCCTGCTATCGGCCCAAAGGCCCACTGTCTGCCCTAAAGCCTGCTATCAGCCCAAAGGCCCACTCTCTGCCCTAAAGCCTGCTATCGGCCCAAAGGCCCACTCTCTGCCCTAAAGCCTGCTATCGGCCCAAAGGCCCACTCTCTGCCCAAAAGCCTGCTCTGAGGTCCGCTCTCAGCTCTGACTCCCACTGCCGGCCCTGAGGCCTGATGTCCTTCAGTCTTTGGTGGTATCTGTTCCCTGACAAAGGAGAGAATTGAAACAGCATGTTTTCTGTGTTTGATGTTCTCAGTATTACCCCAACAAATCCTCTGTGATGAATTGAATGGGCTTTATAAAATGCATTTTAAAGCTTCTAGGAGCTTTGAAAACATAATTTCAGAAGACAGAAATTTTAAATACCCTCAAATACCAGTTGCAACACATTTAATGTTGTCTTTTCAGAATGGACGAGTGCATTCTAATCTACAGTCCAAGCAAGTATGTTTGGTACCTGCTCTTCATTCACACACAAATGTAACTGCTTTTTCCCCAGCACATACACACACACACACACAAAGACAGACACATGCACACACACACATGCATGCATACACGCACACGCACACCCATACACACAGATACGAATGCACACACACACAGACACACACAATACGCACATGCATGGACATGCACATGCACACACGCACACACACACACACGTGTCTGAAGCAGTAGAATACCCTTGCTGCTCACACGGATCCAAGCACATCCTCCAGCACAGAGAAGAAAAGCAACCTGAGAAAAAAATTAAAATAAAATGGCTCGCATAACCTCTTCTGTTGCCCAGGGCAACATCCTACCAAGGCGTTGACTTGCAGCGGTGAGCCAGCGGTGATGGCTGATCCGGAGCGTTTGTTATGGGAGTGCGGCCCATCTCCAGGCAGTGCTGGGGGTGGATCAGAGCGCAGTCCTGCCCAGCACACTCACAGCAACACGCTTCATTAACTGGCTGTCCAGCACTTTTTAACAAGCAGCTGCCTGGACTGGAATGAAAAAACCTGGCCCACGGTTTCACACAAGATGGGCAGCCCCGCAGCCGAGGGTGCATGATGAGGACACAAATCTGGAGCTCTGACGTCCACACAGAGGCCCTATCCCCGAGTCCTGAGCTAACGCCAGAGAACCTCCTGCTATGCCTCCCTGAACTACAAGACCAAGAGAACTCACTGCTGTTCCTCACTGAACTACAAGACCAAGAGAACTCACTGCTGTTTCCCACCGAACTATAAGACCTAGAGAACTGACTGCTATGCCTCCCTGAACTATAAGACCAAGAGAACTCACTGCTGTTTCCCACTGAACTATAAGACCAAGAGAACTCACTGCTGTTTCCCACTGAACTATAAGACCTAGAGAACTCACTGCTGTTTCCCACTGAACTATAAGACCTAGAGAACTCACTGCTGTTCCTCACTGAACTACAAGACCAAGAGAACTCACTGCTATTCCTCACTGAACTATAAGACCTAGAGAACTCACCGCTGTTCCTCACTCAGCTGCAAGAACTAGAGAACTCACCGATGTTCCTAACTGAACTATAAGACCTTGGGAACTCACCGAAGGTTCCTAACTGAACTATAAGACCTAGGGAACTCACTGCTGTTCTTCACACAGGTATAAGACCCAGACTGGTGTGAATGCATCTGTGTGTGTGTATACACTCATGAGTGCACACATGGGTTCGCATATTTAAACATCCTTTAAACAAGAACTCCAAGCTGCCTCTAGGCATGTAACACCCCCCATCCCCCCTCCCCCCAGTGCAGCCTCTCACGCAGCGGCGCACGCCCAGAGTCCGGCCCCCCCGGCCGAGGCCCGGCTCCTCCCCCCCCCCCCCCCCATTCCTACAGCCGCTCGGCGCTCCACGCATAAGCTCTCATTAGCGACGCGCTAATTACATTGACGTCGCCAGCCCCGCCGTTTCCTTAAGCAAGGTCGGGCGTATAACTCATTGTGTAAACAACCACAAGCCACCCAAAGTCATTTACCAGTGCAAACATAATTACTGCAGATCTGCCCCAAACACCGCGCTTCTTAAATATCATAATAAATCAATTAAACGTGCGCAAACAAACACCCTCAACACCGGGAGGCACAGCTAGTGTTGTTTTAGAACTGAGAAGGAGGAGGCAGACATTTTGGGGACTATGCCTGGGCCTCCATTCACCCCACCACCCAATCCTGCTCATGGAGCTTTTCCCCGCTGTTTCCTATTTGAATAGAGAGTGGTTGCAAATGCCTAGTCCTGTTTCTTCTCTCTCTCTCTCTCTCTCTCTCTCTCTAATTCTTCAGGCACCATAGCTGGAATTTTGTTCTGGAATTCAAAGGAATTCTGTCTGTGATTCAGTGGGTTTGGATTGTCGTGTGTCATAGCCCAACGGCGACCCCCGCTGGCCAGTCTGGGGCCCACGGTCTGCTGGCTCAAGCTGCATATGAAGCGTGCTCCTGGGGCTCGGGCTGTACCCGTGAAACGGTGGCGTGGGGTCGCAGGTCTCGGAGCAGAGCAGGTGATTCGCGCCTCTCTCTCAAACTCATAGCAGAGGCTGCAGTGGCTACGGCTAGTGCATACAACTGGGTCATTTCAAGGTGAGAAACCACAGACAAATAGGAAAATATGTAATTCTCAAGTACAGTAAAATCCGTGTGTAAAATGAGATTACTTAGATTATTAATTTGAGGATATTAATGTCTTGAAACGCATTTTTTAAAATTCTGCTCAAGCAAATTCCAAAGTTTAGATATTTGTGAGTTTCTTGTTTTTGAAGTTCTGACACCAGAAAACCTGTTTGTAAAAACTTGCATAACTTTTTCTACTTTTTCATGAAGTCAGATCATTAGAATAATGCTACTGCGGAAAGCAGGAAATGGCTTTGGCTTCTCGAACGAGGTGAACGGTCGCACACAAATTGCTTGTGTTGTTATTTTCAGAGTTTGAAACGTGAGCCTGCAAACTGCGGGGAGCCATTTGTGTTCTGTTTCGCCTGTCAGTACGAAGACCTTTCGCTGGCCTCCAGATTGTAGACTCTGTTGAGGAGTTATTTTTGGCACTGTGTTCTCTGACACTCTCTAATTTACTGACAAGACAGTCCGACTAATTAGAACGCATATTTTCACACGAAACATCAGTGTGGTTTATTATCAGGTAAACGCTGAAAACGGATCAAAACAATGACGTTTTAATCCCATGGTGAACGTGGCTGATCCACTAAAGGGTCACGTGCATTTCGAATGCATCAGTCCTCAAATTACAAAGGCCAGAGTCTGACTTTCATCTTCACTAGAAAAATACCCTCAGAATCTCTCTCTCTCTCTCTCTCTCTCTCTCTCTCCATTCGATTCAATTTGATTTGTTTTCTTGACACGACAAAACACAATATTTTGTTTTGCTGAAGCATATTAAAGAAAACATGTTAAAGAAAACATACATCAAACACTGAACAGTACTTACATGTGAAAGACTAGAAACAAAAGAACAGTAACCACACGTGAAAACAAGAAGTTCTCTCTGCTTGGGAAGAGGGGATCTCTCTCTCTATCTCTCTCTCTCTCTCTCTCTCTCGCAGAGCCCCCGCTCTACTGCCCAAGCCACAGCGCTTTCAACTTCCAGACAAATCAAATATACGTATAAACATTGATCGATGTTCTTGTCTTTAGCTGAAGCTAAAGATGTGAAAGAGCTCTGTTTGAAGGCAACGGCATATCCAGGGATTGAACGCAATAAAAGAATCGTTGGGTTGCAAAGTGGAGGTCAGCTGACTGATGTGTTTTTTTGTTTTTTTTTTATAGCACGCACACCTGTGCAAGTCTCTTCATGTCCACGTTCCCTGCCGAAACACGTGCACATTTATGTTCTCAGAATAATTTTTTAAATGTAGATATGCTTATCGGTTTCCTTGCAGTACTTCCAGAGGCAAGCCGTTATGTATTCTAAGTGTCTGTTATCCAGGCTAACACCAGGATTTTTGGGGTTTCCGGAATGGTAAATGGTAAATGGACTGCATTTATATAGCGCTTTTATCTAAAGCGCTTTACAATTGATGCCTCTCATTCGCCAGAGCTGTTAGGGGTTAGGTGTCTTGCTCAAGGACACTTCGACATGCCCAGGGCGGGGTTTGAACCGGCAACCCTCCGACTGCCAGACAATCGGTCTTACCTCCTGAGCTATGTCGCCCCATATGGACACCGTTGTGTTACCAGTGGGTGATGGATCGATCCTGAAGGGGGAGGATGTAGCTGGTAGATAGAGCACCACAGTATTTGGAAAGACTGAGTTTGAGATTCTGAATAATGATTCAAACTGAGATGTCATTAAGACAGGCTGTGACTCATTAGCCAGTATGTTCTTCTGTAGATGGAAAGAAGGGAAACAGCTGTATACCATCTGCATAACAGTGGTAGGAGAAGCCATGGGAGGATACTACTGAGCCAAGAGATGGAAGTGTTGGAAGCAAAGAAAAGGGGCTCCAAGAATGGGCCCCTGGGGGACCCCTGTGGCACCGATAAGGCGGCAGGATACAGCCCTTCCAGGTTACCCGATAGGAGTGGTCATAAAAGTATCAGGATGTCAATTTTATGAGCACTGCTGAAGATACACATGTCTGATAGTAAGCTAACAAATGCAGCAGAGATTAAGTGGAATCAAGGCAGAGGACGCCCATGCTGCTTTTACAGATTAGAGTGGTTCTGTTACAGCGAGGAGGGCCGTCTCTGTCGAGTGGCGAGCTCTGGAGCCAGACTGATTGGGGTCAGGATTGGTCAGGGTTCGGTAATTTGTAAGCTGAGTGGATGCAACCCAGTCAAGGGTGTCAGAGAGGAATGAGAGCAGGGCTAGTGGTGGATAGTTTTGGAGTGCTGATGGGTCCAAGGTTGGCTTTTTGAGTCGAGAGTTATGCTAGCTTTTCTGCAGTGCTTTTTTCTACCTCTAGAAGCACAGTACGGACTCAACAGACCCAATTTAGTGACCCCATTATTTTGGAAAGAAAAAAAAAGGGGGGGGGGGACAATGGCATTATGGCTGGCATGTGCTAGCATTTTCAAAGCACGAGGCATTGAATTGTCCAGACGTGAACCTGACAACGGGCATGATCAGGGAAGTTTAACTGTAGAAGTCTTTTCTATCCGCTCAACTGGCGTGGAAGAAATCTTTGTCCATACCAAAGGTCAGAGTTCCAGAAATTTCAATTGATGGATTAAATGCTTGCAGTGAAGAATTCTTTCAAAGTGTTCTGAAACTTGATTGCCTTTTTTCAGTGCAACCTGCAAGGGAATCTCCATAGCCCAGCTGTCTCACATCCTAAATTACATCTGATTGCCGCTCTCCCTTTCAAGTAATAACTCAATAGGAAGCTGTACCGAGCGGCACTGATATTGATAGGGTTTAATGCGCCCCACATAATGCCACACGTCATTGCACATCAGAATCTATGTATGAAGAAACGCAGCTGGACAGGAAGATAGCAGGACGGAGCGGATCTGGCCTTTACCTCCAGAAAAGGTCTCAATTTCATTGAATCAATAAGACAGTGATGTGACTGACACTCCTCGCAGGTAAAACAAGATTTTACTACCTTTCTTTCCCAGTCATAGTGACCTTTGCAGGGGTTTTAATCGGGTTGGAAGCGAAACATCCCAGACGGAAGCAGCGTTGCTGTCAAATCGCTTAATGTTTCCACAAAAGCAGCAGCTAAATACGTTCTCTGAGCCCCAACCTCTGGCAGACCGATGGAAAAACCACGTTAGCATTTCATAGCCATTTCACACAGGGAAAAAAATGTTATTCCGAAGGAATATAGAAAGGAAATCAAATCAATTCCTTGGATCTGACGGTAAAATATAACTGAATGCATGGAAGACCTTAGCATCACACTATCTGAGATACTTAGCGCAGAGTGTCGATTCATCTCACATTATAATGGAATGGAAAGAAGAACCCATTTTTCCACTTGGCTGCTCAAGGTAATGGAAGATTTGCAAACTAATACTTCCCCCCCACCCCCCCTCCCCCTTGACTGCAGGACATTTCTTATGTGCCAAAGATGTGGGAAACAGCAGATAAATATACCATCGGGCATGCCTTCTCTCTTCAACTTCTAAATCATTTCCTACGGGAAGGGCTATTTGGCCAATAAATCTTGTGATTAACCAGCATTTGGATGAACCCTCATCGAGCCAGGATTCATCTACAAGTGGCAAGAGATTCAGACTGTTGCTACCATACGATTAATAAATACAGAGTCTAATCAAATACAGAGTGATCCTACACCTAAAACTGCAAAATAAACCACTGGATTAAAAAGTGAAACTGCTTGTACAAAAAAATATATGTATAAATAAAAAAATAAAAAAACATTTTATTTTCAGCTTGGAGTATTTTTTTACTATTTTTAAATAAGTCTCAAAACCATGTGGCTGTAGAATGCAATCTGGAAGGTCTGAGATCAACCAATCAGCCCAGCTGCTACCCTTTGTGACATCAGCACCTACAATTTAAACTGAGATTCCAAGCCTGCAAAATGTCACACAGGTGAACTGGCGTGAGCAACTTCGAACGGATACGTCCTGGGCGACCAAACGCGTCTGTATATGTACTACATGTGCAGTATGCACACATGTACGCGTGAAATGGTCAACGGTATAACAGACAAGTATTAACAGAACCCATGAATTTCAAAATGAAGTGCTTAAGCTTCATAGTTTTAGTTTGATATGAGGTAATTTTTTTTATATGCAGTTTGATATGTAGTGAGAGAAGTCCTGATTAACTTTCAAACGCTATCACAAACTCCAAGAAAGCCTGCCCAGCAGGGAGGACGAGGCTCAGCTCGCTAAGAAGATTTCACTTTCATTTTTTCCTCTGTGAAACTTAACAAGAAAAGGAAGATAAAAGCCTTTTTGTTCTATAAATCTAACAAGCAGTGAGGTCATTCCAAAAAACAGAGCCTGGGTTTGTGGTAATGTACATGTAGTTCATTCCCCCTGTCACAGAAAACAGAATGACAGAGAAAGGAAGAAAATGAGGAGAATGGAGTTTATTGGGGTTTTTTGTTTCAAGGTTCTGTTCTCCTGCTGTCCTTCCTGTCCATCATTGCGTGATTGATGTAGAGACGCCAGGAAGACAGTATCTCACAGCCCGGATCTAAAGCGAGGAGGCAGCAAGAGATAGAGGTCCTGTTCTGTTTGTTCATGATCAGTGTCACATCAAAGGCAAAGAGAGCCGTCCGTGCTAATGCCAGCTCTGGGAATGACTGGACTTAGAGAGTCGTCCATGCTAATGCTAGCTCTGGGAATGACTGGACTTAGAGTGCAGTCTGTGTTAATGCTAGCTCTGGGAATGACTGGACTTAGAGTGCAGTCCGTGCTAATGCTAGCTCTGGGGATGACTGGACTTAGAGAGCCGTCTGTGCTAATGCCGGCTGTGGGAATGACTGGACTTAGAGAGTCGTCCATGCTAATGCTAGCTCTGGGAGTGACTGGACTTAGAGTGCAGTCCGTGTTAATGCTAGCTCTGGGAGTGACTGGACTTAGAGTGCAGTCTGTGTTAATGCTTATTATGTGTCATTTTTCTAAATGTAGGTTCAAACATCATATTGGACAGATCACACTCTAGGTGTACTATATTGTATTACCACCAGCGCATAGCAAAAAATTCATTTCTCGTATTTGTGGGTGGACTTTTCTTAAAAAAAAACATCTCATATGTCAAATCCACGCTAGGGATGCAATCAACTCGGTATCTATGGCAACCCCAGTGCTAACGAGCGTGATTCCCAGCACACTGTAATTAACATGGGCGATCGCTCGTCAGAACGAACACACTTCCCACTAAGAGACTGATTCAGGGACACATGGGATTGACAGACCCGACGCACATTTTCACCGATGAGAACACCAGTTCATAAAATTCATGAAGCGGATTAACAAGGTGAGCGACGAACGGTTTTTTCAGGTGAAGTTCTCTCAGCGAAACAAGGCGACGTATGTGGATATGAGCTAAAGGTACACTGTCCGCCGATTTCAGGAAGTACTTCTTTTCAGAGAGTTTCCAGCGAATGGAGTGGCCTTGTCATGTCATGCAGTACAGGCAGAGACCCCCAAAGCTGTTCAAGTCAAGGCTTTACACAGTGCCGGACGCTCTCTACACTGCATTGCTATGCTAGTGATATTTTTTTGAGTTGCAAAAGGGAGGTAGACTTCTCCATCATTTTCACATCAATGCGCTTTGTGTACACATCATTTGTGCTCCCCCACCGTACACAAACACCTCCGGTTAAATATTTACACCCCCTCCACAGCTTTTGGTCCTGTTACAATGAGAAGTTGGGCAAAATGATCATCACATACAAAGATAATTTCATTCATATGTTCAAAGGGGCCGCTGGATGGCTCGTCTTGTAAAAGGGGGAACACTTCAATTAAATATTAAAAAACAATCACAGTTTTCCTTTCTTGCACCACAAATCCCATTGTGCCCATCAATTAGCTCAAATGCAGCTAATTGTTTCCAACAGTGTACAGAATACAGCCCAGCTTTGGCCTGACCTGTCCTGTCCAACACCTATGACTGTTTATATATATTGTGTGGTTTTTGGGTTTAGTTTTCATGTATTTTGGGTGAATTAAAGCACCCTGTAAATGCTACACGCAAGCATGCGCACACACACACACACGCACACACACATACACACAAGCACACACACATACATGCACACACAGAACAGGGACATTTTAATTAAGTCAAACTGAAGGCCTGGTTTTACATGTATTCCCTGTAATTATGGGTAATGGAGATCACTAAGGGGAGGGTCCTGGCACAGGAACAGGAAATGGAGTGAGTAATTCTACAGAATAGGACCACTAATGACTTTCCCCATTCAGATTTGGAATAAAAAGATCTCTCCTTTTTCACACTGGTGCCGTAAATGACAGTTAATTGAGCCATTATCTCGCCATTGAGAGGGTATGGAAATGTTTTCTTTGTAGGAACAATGGCAAGTGGTTTGACTTGCAACTCAAAACAACAGCGAAGCAATATCGTTTCAATCTGACAATAACATTTCGACAAACAGCAAAAGGAAAAACAGCAGGTTTTTCGAAACAAACATAACTTTATATTAAATCTTACTTGAATGAAACAATATGTGAGGTTCAGTCCAACACAATTAGCTGCTTCAAGAGAAGAGCATGTGCCATTCAGTCAAACCAATACAATCCCGCCACTCATCTGAGGCTGTCTATAAAATAGGCCAGCAGACATCCAATGAAAAGACAGCCAGTGGCTTTAGCCACACCCAGCAATCTTCAGGCCAATCATCTTCAGGCCCTGCTACCCATTCCAACCACACACAAGCCACAGCAAACTTATACATGTCATCTCATAAAGCAAAAAGTTCACCTCATTAAGGGGAAAAATGCAAAAGCAGAGAATTTAAGCAGAATTGAAAACAGACAAGAAAATGGCAAGATTACCCAGGGTCGATTTTCGAGGCAGCTTCCGAGCAGGCTTCGAGACAGCTCTGGAACATTCTACGCAGTACCCGTAAATATATGCTCTGCATTACCTCGCGTGCCTGTCGTGTGCGTTCTGAGGACAAGAATGTAGGATTTTTGCATAATATTATGGGGGGGGGGGTTCCTCCCCAGGGACAAACCATTTCTTATGTACGGCATCTCGACAGGGCAGGATCTTCCAGGGTTCACACGCATAAATCTGCTGCGGTTGTGACTGCCACGGGCATTTACGTGTGCGGCGCAGGAGGGTGTGGAAACCCAACACCGCTAATGACAAAGGGAAGTACCCCGGGCCTCGGAAAACGCAGAAAAATTAGCCCACACACGACTGGCGAGAAGCCGAACCCGAATTACCGGAGTCTTGTACACATCCTCAACGGAGAAAAGGAAAAATGCTTTTCTTTTTTTTTTTCTTTAACCAGATCAGTTCACACAGAATTGGGAGGCTGCAATATTCAGGCTCTTTTATCTATGCTATTTTTTTTTTTTCTTTAATGATTTTTGTCCTGCCCCCTCTGCCGTCCTCCCCTCAGACCACAGAGATGAAAGAACAAGCCAGCCAGAATATAGCAGAGCGACAAGACAAAGGATCATCACATCAAAAGCGATACATATGTTCTCATTTCCCTTTCAAGTCCACTTCGCAACAATGCTAATTACAATGGGCATGAATGTTTGCAGAACGATCCCTAAATCCCCGATCCAAAAGAGGGAATCACGGGCCTATGAAGTCAGGACCCGGGACAGCCCCCTCTCTTAATCAAGGCTACGACGGCCACCGGCTTTCGGCTAGAGATTAGCGCCGAACGGCTACTAGCCCCTGCAGGCTATCTGAGAGACCGGAGAAGGAAAGATTCCAAGCTGCCGCATTGGAACTCTACATTAGCACTGTAGCCATCTCTACATTAACTTAACACCATCACCGGCGAGAGTACATGTGACCATCCCTATCCAACGAGACCTGCGTGAAATGCAAACGCAAGCCAGAGAGATAACCATGAAGCCACAGGACGCTGATACCATGCTGGGCATTCACTGAGACTTAAAACAGTACAAAAGAACATCAGGATTGATGTACATACTGCAAGAAATGCAGAATGACATGATTTGTGTCTTACGCTGTTGGTTTGGGGTTGTACCATTGGTGCTAACATAAGATAAGATACACTTTATTGAACCCAGTGAGGTAACCTGTCCTCTACATTTGACCCATGCTAGTAACTTAGGAGCACTGGGCAGCCCCAGTGTAGTGCCCAAGGACCAACTCCAGTTCTGAGGCCAGGGCCTTGGGCAAGGGCAGTGGCAGGAGTCTATTTACCCTGATATGCATGCCATTCGGTGTAGGAGGAAACTGGAGGAAGTACCCGGAGGAAACCCACGCAAACACGGGGAGAACATGCAGACACCACACAGAGAGGATGGGACTCCAACCCGGAACCTCCTTCATGTCAGGCAACAGTGCCAAGCACCTTTGGTGCAGTACCGGCCACACATAAGTTACATAGATTTATACATCTGTCTGAAAGTGTGCAGATCGTCTACAGCATCTGCCTGTCACCTGACTGAAAAGGCCCATTTTATAAGGCAGCCTGTTATAAAAAGCTTCATAAAATTATATAATTTTACTTGCATAACTGTATACAGGCATAAAATACATTATCAATATATTGCAACACTTTACAATATATGGGAAATATACAAGAATTTCAAGGCTTAAAACAGTGATAAACACAAGCCTTTGTTAGGATGTGTGCCCTCGGTTTGTAAGAGCTGTATTTTACTGTATTATAGAAGCAAGAATGTAAAATGCACTGTTTAAACTCCATTTTCCCTTCCATTATTCTGATTCAAGAGCATGCTCTATCAGCAGTGCTGCAAAAATGAAAGAATCAAAATGCTCAATTCAATTGCTTGCCTTGAACAGAAAACATTACACACAAATACACACGTACAGGAATACTATGCATACGACAGGAATGCAGGAGTTCTTGGCCAAGTTCTTGGCCATTAGTGGCACAGAATTTATTCATTTGTTCGTGTTGACACGGCAGCGACTGAATATTTATTTGAACTGATGAAAACAATCAAGCGTTCGCATTTGCAATGACTTACAATACACAGAGTTCAGCCAACTCTGAAAAAATGGTAAAAAAAATAAATAAACCTTAATTAAGCTTTATAATGATGCTATTAAAAGTAACGGATGGTGCTTACATCTTTTAGATGGCGTTTGGCTCTGTCTCTTCGAACCTGGTCATTCGTGAAGATAAAGTTGCCGTTGCTGTTATCGCTATAAACTTGCAGCACTTACAGGGCTTACAGTATTTATACATATGCAGCAGTGTTCTTGAGCTTTCATTTAGTATAGCATTAGTATTCAGTTAAAATAATGGGTAAGGAGTTGGTCTTGTAACCTGAAGGTCACTGGTTCAATTCCCCAGTAGGACACTGCTGTTGAGCAAGGTACTTCACCTGCATCGGTATATATCCAGCTGTATAATTTGGATACAATGTAAAAGTTGTGGATAAGAGCGTCTGCTAAATGCCTGTAATGTAATTTAATGCTGGCAAATATATCACAGCCCCAATTTAACTTAGTTCAAGTGATTACTGGACTTGACAAACTAAAAAAATAATTATTCTTGCTTTTAATTGTTGCTAAGTCAACATTAAACCTGAATGTTGACTGAATTTGAATTCAAGGGTAAACATTTTCGCTCAGCTTAGATCATAGAGCCATTTTCTTCTTCCCATAAATCTAACTCACCAGATTTTGTTCAGAAGCACAAGACTTTTGTTTACTTGTAAGTCAAAGTTAAAGGCAAAACGTCCTTGAATACAGACCTCGGTCACAATCAAATAACTAGAAATAACTATCATTTTCCTCCAGATAATTCAAATTCCACTTTCCGTTCTACATGCAGGTACTTTCATAGTTTTAAAATGTGTCTAACCAAGACATTTTGCACATATCAGAAGAGATTGAACGACATTCTTCTAATAACATGGTGTAAATGCACCATTATGTTTGACTGAAATGTAACTCACTCACCTTGAAAGGCCTGGCATGCAACATGATTCTATTTGACAGGTCTCACTCTATAAATGGTCTGCAAAATACACAATGCCCCAAAGATTTGGAGTGACCTCCCCCAGGTACTGTTGCAAGAAGTAACAGTTTTTTTTATATAAGACTCTAAAGCTCCTACAAACATAATCACTCATTCAATCTATATCTATTTGAGTCATGTTACTCTTTCACCTGAAGACTATAGTAGTCACCAAATTGACTGTAAATGACAAGATATAAAACAAAGATTGATTTGATGTCTGATTGAAAACAGGAAAATTCTACAACCCATAGTGTCTGTGTGCTTATTTATTGTACTCAAAAATCCCAAATAATTTTTTGTTTTTGGAAAAAATTCCAAAATTCTAGATTCTATTAATTTGCAATAGTACCTCTTGCTTAAAAACTGACTGATACAGTCAACCATCTGCATCTCAGTCAGATTTGTGAAGGGGAATGTAATGCATAAAAACATTTGTAATGTATTTTAGATTTTTTTTCTGATTGGTTCAATGTAAAAGCATCAGGAAGGAGTTTGTTATGAGCATTTCCCAGTAGGAGAGGAGAGCATCTTAACATCTGCCTCGTCTCAGGTTCCAAAGAGTGTGGATGATACCGCTCTCCATGACGCTATGATTCACACCCACTAAAGTGGGAAAGAGATGCAAAAGGAAATGCTTTCATTTCGAACCACTTGACCTGTAGACTGTCATTTTTCAGCAGGAGGAATGGGGCACTCTGGTGGAGAAGAGGGTGGGAGGGGCATAGGGGCACAGGCCTGCATTCTGTCACAGTCTTTGACCATTTAAGGTGTGAGATCACAAACATGTGCTTAGAATGTTCTTAACTGAACATTCTAACGCTGATGTCACAATCACTACTGGTAATGGAAAGCAATGGAGTTCTAGAACACTGACTCTTTGAAGGGTTAATTGCATTGCCATACTCAGCCTTGGAGGGAAGGTTCTTCAGATAAATAAACGGGCGTGGGAAGGCACGGAGCTGGCTGGTAAGGCTGCGGGTCGTGAGTGCAGCCTCAGCGGCTGTTCTGCGTTATGGATGCCCTCGTGGCCTTGGACGCTTATTGCTGCCAATGACATCATCAGTGTAAACATTAATGAAATGTCATGGTAAACAGTGTGTGGGTGTAATTCGCACCCTGTTCTTACTCCCTCAGCTGATGTGCACATAATGCCAGATTACTTGAGGACAGGCACGCATGCGTCTTACAGAGGCCCGTTCCTTGGCCTGCAGGTATTGTACAGCTCCATGCTAGTCTAAACCTGCTCATTCTGCTTCTCCTTCACATGCCATGGAACAAGCGGAGAAAAATGACAGGCTTTGGAAACAAAGGATAAGAGACACTGCAGACTGTTTCTACAGAAGGCCTCGTACCCCACATGCAGAAGCATAGCTGCAAAATATTCTGCGCCAGCATCCAGGAAAAAGACTCGTCGCATTTGGTACAATTATAATCCGAGAGATCGAGGGAAAGTGCACGACAGCCGTTACACACGCAGACGATGAAAACACAGATCCCTCCGAAAAGCTTAGAGCGTCGATCCAAAGCGTCGCTGCTTGTAAAACAGCAAGAAGCCACTTCCTCCAAGTTTAACATGAACAAAACCGAGCTGCTGATGAGTGGCGGCCCACTGCATTATGGGAAATTTCATATCGCGCCCGTACGATGTATGCCGCAGCGGAGGCCTTCTGCGTGAACAGGAGGTGAGCTGAGGTCGCTAACCAAAGAGGAGGGGCCCTCAGGGGGCCAGTACGGACATATCAGCCTATTTACGGGAGCTTCTCAGGCCTCGTTAATTATTCACGGGGACCGAAACGCGACAGGCCCCCCGGGGGCCACGGGCGACCAGGGCCCTTATCTGCCGAAGCGCAGCGCGGTCCGACGCCGTCTCCGAGTCCCCCGCACGCCTTCAGACGCGCCTTTTCATTACCGCCTCTCCGTTTCCATCGGCAGCGTCCTCCACTAAGCACCTGTTGCGGTCTGAGATTTTTTTTCCCCGAACCTTGTGTTCAAACTTATTATTACTGTTGTCGCTGTAGCTGCTGCTCTTGTTGTTGTTGTTGTTGTTATGATTATTATATTTATTAGCAGTAGTAGTAGAAGTAGTATTAACTGAACTTTTCTTGCATTAAATTTAATTTTATGGACGTTTAAAGCGAAACAGAACTTAAATTGAAATCAATTTAAAAACACCATATCAGGCGCTGTTGGGTAATCTTTTTTTTTTTCTTTCTTTTTTACATCACTGTTCAATTACATATTCAAGCTGAGCGGACAGTCGGATGCTCTTCACAGGTCAGGCATTAAATATTTTTTTACTGCCAGCGAGGAGGGGGAAGGCGCCCGTGAGATGATGAAGAAGGAGAGCGCAGCCACGGCTGCACTGGACATTTTATTACGAGGATAAACCAGCATGTCCTCGACGCTTTCTCTGCGCATTCAAATGGTTATTATGGAAACACATCGCATTGACCGTGTTTAATCTGTGGTGCTTCAGGTGCTATATGAAAAACCCATTTACGCATTAGCTTAGCAGAAAGGCAGTCCATAATTTGTAAACATCACAACCTACTGTAAAAAAAAAAATATCATTTAGCAAGGATATCCAAAAAACAACAAAAAAAAAAACACTAAAATACAGTTGCATAACTAAAATTAAACAGTGCTTTCATTTGAACATTTTGCGATTCATTTTGCTTCACGAAAAAGACCAACTGAATGGCATGCAAATTTCTGGGCTTTCAGAATCTTAACCGGTCCTAAAACCAGGAAAAAACAAATTACCAAACCTCTCATTCAAAGCCATTCTTCCAGCAAAGTAATTATTTGGGGTAACCGCAAACACCTACATTCCCATCGCTAAATTAAGACTGCATTCATTCGTTGTTAGTCGACTCGAGCAAATTGCCCCTCTGGCCTACTCTCTCGCTTGATAACAGTGGCTCAGAAGACGCAGCTGAGATGTTTGACAAATTTCGATAAATGCGTGAATAACATTTTCATAAAATTTTCACTTGGGCGCATGCATAATTCACGCACGGCTCTCTCTCTGGTGATTAACGGCAGCAGATGCGCAAATCAACGGCTGCTCACAGCCGCGGCTCTGCCGCTCGAGCCCACCAGCCTGGCACGGCTTCCTGTTACGTGTCAACATCGAGGTCTCTGGAAATGTCTACCGTCGGAAGGAGAGCAGGTAAAATGGCCGCCCGGTTACAGGTGCAAGGCAGAGCGAATGTTCCCACCTCGCCGCGTTAAGGCACTGGGAGATGCACCGATAAATCCTGAGTTAACCATCCTGAGTGACAATTAAATTGGGTGAAATGGAAAGAAAGTCAGCCTCTTTTTCTACAGCTAACCTCCTTCTTTAATACTATGAATACCTTAACAGATACCAGACCATGGGGCCCATCCACACACTGGAACAGAGCCTTAACAGATACCAGACCATGGGGCCCATCCACACACTGGAACAGAGCCTTAACAGATGCCAGACCATGGGGCCCATCCACACACTGGAACAGAGCCTTAACAGATACCAGACCATGGGGCCCATCCACACACTGGAACAGAGCCTTAACAGAAACCAGACCATGGGGCCCCATCCACACACTGGAACAGTGTCTTAACAGAAGAGTCAGAGTAGTATATTGTGAGGTATTTTCAACAGCCTGCAAAACTACAGACATGCAGCTAATGTCCTGCACACTTGCTCGGTTATTTTCAGAGTCTGGTGAGTGTCGCCTGAGGGAGCAGTCCTGCGTGCGCTAGGTGCACTGGGTTGTATGCACGTGTTCTCAAGTGCAGCTTTTGCTCCAGTGAGCTTGAGCTCTCACTCACAGTGACCGACAACAGTGAACCTTCCAGAGATTTCCGCACAAAATCAACTGCCCTACTAATCGAACATTTAAAAAAAAAAACCGAAGAAAACGCAATAAATAAGAAAAGATAAACGCATCACACACCCATTATCACAGGGTGTGATGCAGGTAGGATTCACACGCATAGGAAAACAATTTAGTGTCTTTCGAAAATGGATTACTGCAGGCAAGCTGAATGCAAATGCGCGTTATATTTGCATACTCGCTGACATTCTTTTGAAAATAACCCCTTAAAGCACTGCGCAGAGCCACGGTAAGTGCATTATGTGTAATAACCAAATTGTCCCGTCTCAAAGACCACCCCAGTCAGCGTGTCACAACCGGTTCGTAAATAGATTACAAGCACATTTGCCCAGTTCAAATGACATAAAGCCGTTACGTTTCCCCCGTGAATACGTGTCGACGTGTTCAAATTAGCCCCAAAACCGATTGCAGGCGTTAGTTCAAGAGGGAACAACGGGATTATTAAATGATGCGAGATCTTCTTTTGATATACTGTGCTAATGAGAACGGATCCTTCCGCGCGGCCGATAATTCGCGACGGCAATACCCCAGATAGATAATGCCATATGCCGCAATCTCGAGAAAATGAATTGTGACTGTTGTTTCGTGACACGCGCATCCTCCCAGGGAAGGTGCTTCTCGGGAGGATCAGTGTGCGGCGAGGGAGTGAGGAAGCAGAGCGCCACCTGCATCGCCTTGCTGTCGACTCCACCTTCAGCGGGCAAACATACGCCACTCAATGCAGGTCTCACATGTGAGGAGGACTGAAATTAACTTTAAGGACATAGTTTTTCTAATTTAATGTAATTTTTTTTATTTTTTTTTTTTACTTTTGGTTTGAATGTTTGACAGTGTGAAAGATGTTACTTAGTTAATTCTCTTTGTCTATATTTGTTTGCATGCATGTGTGGTAGTGTGTGTGTGTGTATACTGTATACACACACATGTAAAACTCAGTGGCTACTTTATTAGGTACACCTGCTCGTTAATGCGAATAGCCTGCTCCTTCAAACGGCAGATCATATGGCTGACACTAAATATATGAAGCATGCAGACGTGGTGAAGAGGTTTCATTTATTTTGTTTGACCCAACAACAGAATGGACACGATGTGTGATCTAAGCGACTTTGGTCCGGGTGTGATTGTTAGTGCCAGGTGTGGTGGTTCCAGCATCTCAGAAACAGCTGCCCTGGGGTTTTCACACACTGCAATCTCTCTAGGGTGTACAGAGAACGGTGTGATAAACAAACACGCCCAGTAAGCAGCAGGTCTGGGGGTGAAAACACCTTGTTAATGAGAGAGGTCAAAGGAGAATGAGCAGACTCGTTCAAGCTAAAGGAAATCGCATACATTTTCGAACAACATCTGTTGACAAGAGTTGTGGGCAGAAGGACGTCTGCGAACGAGCTACGCGTCAAACCTTCGAAGCGGATGGGCTACGGCACCAGAAGACCACACCGGGCTCCACTCCTGTCAGCTTAGAACAGGAATAATGAGGCAACGGTGGGCACGTGGTCACCAATACTGGACGACAGAAGATTGGGAAAAACATCGCTTAGTCTGACGGATCTCAACGTTTGCGGAGAGGTGCAGATGGTTGGGTCAAAATTGGACGTAAAAAGCGTGAGCCCATGGATCCATCCTGCCTTGTGTTAATGGGCTGCTGCTGGTGGTGTAATGGTGTGGGGAATGTTTTCTTGGCAGACAGTAGGCCCCTTAATACCAACTGAGCATTATTTGAATGCCACAGCACGCCTATGTATAATTGCTGACCATGTGCATCCCTTTATGGCCACAGTCTTTTTTCAAATGGATACTTCCAGCAGGATAATGTGCCATATCACAAAGCATGCATCATCTCAAGCTGGTTCCATGAACATTACAGTGACTTCGGTTTACTCCAATGGCCTGCAATGTCCCTATATCTCAATCCAATAGAGCACCGTTGGGATGAGGTGGAACAGGTGGTATGCAACGTGTGGCCGGAAAATCTGCTGGAACATGATGCTATCGAGTCAGCATGGAGCAAAATCCCTACGGAATGTTTCCAGCACCTTGCTGAATCCATGCTGCGAAGGATTCAGGCTGTTCTAGAGACAAACAGGGGTCCTACCCTTTACTAGACAGGTGTACTTAATAAAGTGGACGGTAAGTGTCTATACTGTCACTGCTTTCTGTTACAAGTCAATTCCCTCGTCTTGATCAGTTCAATTATTCATTTGTAAGTACCATCTGGCTTTATGCCTTAACATTTACAAACGTCCTAAAATGTACTGCAGTTAAATGTTTCTGACCAATGGGGAACGCGTACGACCCTGTCCAAATAAACCACTGTGATAATCAGATGCTGTAAATGTATTTGTTTAGAGTTTGCAGAAAAACTGAAAAGCTCTGAAATGCGGAAATACTTAAATAAAAATATAATGTGTGTACTGGGTGCTGGGGTAGGCAAGTGCCTGGGGAGGGGGGTGGGGGGGGGATTTTATGCTTCAAACAAAATAATGAATGAATCATGTTCTGCAGTCAATATCTGAAAGACTGCCAAAAGCAGCAAACTGCGCGTAAACAACAGACAAAAGCTTTTCCCGTCTTATTTATTTTTTATGCATTTCTGCTTCTGTTCGGCAGAGCAGTACTCACAAAAGAGCCACATTTCCTTTGAATAAAATAAATGTTTTGTTTTTTTTTATGACAAAATACACATTTATTGTTGCATATTATTTATTTTTTCCTTTTCAAGTAGGTGCAGCATCTGCCTGGCCTGCCTATACACTTTACTGCATTCTATATAACATACAATTTACAGTGAGTTATATGTGACCAACAGTGCTGCTATGCGTTGTTAAAATGTAATGGCTTCTTCATGACCCTGGCATGTCTACCTTTGTGTTTGTTTTTTCCAAAGGTAAATGATTTGTGGGCACACACACCGAGCACAGCGTAGCCTGGTCTACTAAAGAATGATTTAATTTCTGCAGAGCCCTTTCAGGAAGTGCTTGCGCCTGACCCAGTTACTGTCTGTACTGATGTCGTCCCTTTAGGGGACCGGGAAACTGTGATGGTTATCTAACCAGTCAGAGACTGTGACCTGCACAGGACAGCACTGAGAATGACAGACCAAGCACACACACATACGCACACACACACATGCACAAACCTACACACAGACACATGCACACACACACACACACCTACACACATACAAACACACAGACGCACACACACGCATGCACACACACACACACACAAACCTATACACACGTACACACATACAGACACATGCGCGCGCACACACGCACACATACAGGAGCTCTGCACCTGTGCTGCCCATCTCCCTGTGAGAGGGCAGAATATTCTGGAAGTGGGCTGCTGACTGACAGGCAGTGAATCACAGGTTGACAGCCAAGGTGACAGGTCCCGAGATGGATGTGAGGAAGTGCCTGGATTAAACACAGGTGCCTGATGGATCGGCTGCGCTTTGTCTCCGGGTGTTAAGAAGGACCTGCACATACCTGTCTAATCTCAGCCAGGTGGACACGCTGGAGTGATCACTGCTGCTCGGTCCTGATGCTCCCACTCTGGACTACAAAATGGCTCCTGCAAAGGAAAAGAAGCATAAGATCACCACTGGTGTGTAGCAAAGATCACTGCAGGGGTGTACCACAGGCATGTAGCAAAGACTACCACAGGTGTGTACCACTGGTGTGTAGCAACAACCACCGCAGGTGTGTAGCAAAGACCACCGCAGGTGTGTACCACAGGTGTGTAGCAGAAACCACCACAGCTACAAAGCCTGCTACAGGTGAGCTACAAAGCCTGCTACAGGTGAGCTACAGAGGCTGCTACAGGTGAGCTACAAAGACTGCTACAGGTGAGCTACAGAGACTGCTACAGGTGTTCTACAGCGACTGCTACAGGTAACATAAAGAGACTGCTAGAGGTGAGCTACAGAGAGTGCTACAGGTGAGCTACAAAGCCTGCTACAGGTGAGCTACAGAGGCTGCTACAGGTGAGCTACAGAGACTGCCACAGGTGTGTTACAGAGACTGCTACAGGTGAGCTACAGAAACTGCTACAGGTGTGTTACAGAGACTGCTACAGGTGTGCTACAGAGAGTGCTATAGGTATTCTACAGAGAGTGCTACAGGTGAGCTACAGAGAGTGTTACAGGTGAGCTACAGAGACTGCTAGAGGTGAGCTACAGACACTGCTACAGGTATGTTACAGAGACAGCTACAGGTGTTCTACAGAAACTACTGCAGGTGAGCTACAGACAGTGCGACAGGTGAGTTAAGGAGACTGCTACAGGTGAGCTACAGGTAAAGTTACAGATTGCAGACACTGAAAATGTCATACACACAACAGATGAGGGATAAAATGTTAAATGCTTATCTGAATCATACCTGTCTACACCGTAAAACTTAATTTACAAAGTGAGTGCACACACACACACACACACACACACACACACCTTCTCCTTCATTATGCCACACAGGCTCTGAATTCAATCAGTATTTGTCCTTAGAACTTAGACTCACAGTAAAATGTGAGTGTCAGCCTACCTTCAGCAATACGGCTCAGCAATGACTGGAAGCAATCATTGAATGGTGTCTGTGAAGAAAAAAATGACTCCAGCATTTAAGTGAGATACAGGATGTACTCATAAGCATCCCGTGCCTGTGTAGCGGGTGCAGCTTGGCTAGTTCGCTAGTAAGCACAGTGAGGTGCAATAGAGCGAAGGCCTTGTAGCAGTATACTGCAGCAATACTCTGGCACCACAACCCTGAGATTCAAAATAATAACATTGCTCCTAGCCAGGGGCGATTTTGCCTTTAGCTGCCTGGTAACACGTTGGTCTTTGGGGCCTTTGGCCAAGTGAGACACCCAGGTTCAAATCCCACATCGGACAAATCTGTGACTTGTTACACCTGGGAAAGGCAAATTAGTGTTAAACAACATGTGTGTTTTGTTCCACAAGGAGCAAACCCTCCATTCATCAACGGGTCAAGACTGAGGCTGGTTCAGTCTGAGAGCCATGTGACTGCCAGTGAACAGACGCCTCAGTCATGTGACTTCCGTGTCATGTGACTCCCCGCTGGGATGCTGAAAAGCGCAGCTCCGAACAGCTGCTCCAGCTCAAAGGATAATCACCACGCGCGA
Organism: Anguilla rostrata; assembly: GCF_018555375.3. Classification (NCBI taxonomy): domain Eukaryota; kingdom Metazoa; phylum Chordata; class Actinopteri; order Anguilliformes; family Anguillidae; genus Anguilla; species Anguilla rostrata. Next base: position 7,996,805 of record NC_057945.1, on the reverse strand, counting down.
GGCGTCTTTATTAAGAGGAAGTCTGTTCCTACCAAGGGCAGCACACCTGAGCCTCCAATTACACTGTCTCAGCCACTCCACACACAAGAGTGCCTCCAGCTGCAGGGAAGATTTCAATCAGGGGAATCGGCAGCGATGGATTCAGCACAACTCAGTTAAAAAGCAGGAAGGGCCATTACACAGGAAGTTTACTCTGACAGGACAAGAGTGGGGATGCAGACACTGTTGTTTTGCGATGCATAAAAGCACCTACAGAGAGACCTGTCCATCCACGCCTGCATTTTACGTTGCATTTAAAAAATGACACTCTGATTGGCTAACAGTGCTTCCTTACTGCGATCTGGCTAGTTGAAGATATTTACTACGTACAGCAGTTTATCGGGTGATCCACACTTCAATCAGATCAATGCATCTGTGGTCAATTTTTCTAAAGCACTAGACCCTAAAAAATAATGATACATTACATAACAATCACTTAGCAAATGCTCTATCCAGAGCGATGTATAGAGGTGGAGAAAATCAGCGTTAGTCTCTCAGGAATATCAAAATGCGGTTCACCAGAAGTCCCAATTATAACCAATAGGTATAAAGTTAACCTAACAAACAACTATTTGTATTGTATCAAAAGAAGGTATGATGTGACCTATGACCTTACACTGCTATACATGAAGGAAATCCAGAGAAAAATAGAGGGGGGAAAAAAGGCTGTCTAAAGGCGGTCAGAGGAACACTGGTCCAATCAGAAGAGCCAACCCTTCAGTAAATGGTAAATGGACTGCATTTATATAGCACTTTTATCCAAAGCGCTTTACAATTGATGCCTCTCATTCACCAGAGCAGTTAGGGGTTAGGTGTCTTGCTCAGGGACACTTCGACACGCCCAGCGCTGGGATCGAACCGGCAACCCTCCAACTGCCAGACAACCGCTCTTACCTCCTGAGCTATGTCGCCCCCGTATCAGGAGATGGCCAGGGATTGCTATAAATCCTCATCCGTCTTGACTAATTTGCCTTATTTGTCGTTTTTATTAAGACACTGCAAACTAATAGGAAAATGCAATCCAATGAACACGTGGCCGAGAGCAGGACACTGCACCAAATTCAACAACCTGGAGATTAATGATGGAGTTCAGCACAATGGTGTGCAGTGGATTGTAAACACAAAAACAATGGAGTGGAATCTGTACTGATCGGGTTTGATTTATGTGGGGAGAGGGCAACACCTGTTAGGAGCCTACTAGTTATTTCTCCAGAGCCATCATGGCTGCACTTCCTGCATATACATTATATACTCCCTATTATATCAGAAGCCTATGGGGGCATTTTTCCAGAGCCATCATGGCTGCACTTCCTGCATATTTACTCCCTATTATATCAGAAGCATATGGGGGCAATTTTACAGAGCCATCATGGCTGCACTTTCTGCATTTCATCCCTGTTACACCAGAAGCTTATGGGATGAAGATGACAATCAGCACAGGTTAGAAGGGAATAAAAAGAAAAAGGTGCATTTAAAAAACATTATCAAATCACGTGCCGGAGAATGGTTCCAACACAATGGAGTGGTAAAACTTAAATCATCTAAAAACACCTGCTTGACAAAATGGCAGCAGGCAGGCCTTGAGAGATGTGGAAGTTGGACAGGCGAGCTGGAGAGCGTGTAGATGTCTTGAATGAATCATTCTCGATTGCACGCCAGCCTTATCTGAACTGCGGGTCGGTTCCTTACCTCTCCTCATCACGGGGACCTGCATGTGACCAAAGGGAAGGAGCACAAAGTGCGTTTCACTTTGCATGCTGGGCCAAAAGTGTTTTCGGGTCCCCAGGCTGAGGACAGAGAGGACAGAGCCTGTACTGGTGATAACCAGAACTGGGTCAAATATGTATTTGTTTTGGATTCCAATACTTTTCAACACAAATACTGATCTTATCTGGTATATTGGAACCAATGAAATACTCTCAAAAAGTTGTCTTCCGTTTTCTGGTCATATTGGCAGGCTCAATTACACCAGGAAAGATCAATAGAGCACAGAAAAGTATTTGAATCCAAAACAAATACGTATTTCACCCAGGTCTGGTGATAACTAATCTCTCAATGACATGAGAAATTTGAAAAGTCAAACTGTAAGTGGCTGTCTCTTAGCAACCAGGCTGGCAATGATTAAGAATAAAGGTGACATTTATTTATTTATTTTTTTGGAATGCTAAGACTAATATCTATTTCAAATATGTATTTTATTCAAATATTTATTTTATTTAACCTGGGAAAAAAACAGAATTGGGTTGGAAATCTCTTTTACATGGTGTACCTCACATAAAGCTCAAAGTTACATTGACAAAGACAGTCCGCAGGACAGCTGTGTAAATAATAATTAATAACAGGGATTAAAAGCAGCACTTCAGTCGTGGTGTTATCAGTTAACAGCTTAAAATCAGCAGGTGTAATTAGCATCTGGAGTTTCATTTTTTTGTTGTTGTTCCATCTGTACTATAGAGAGTGGCTGAAAGCTCTCTTCCTAAGTTTAGTAAAGAAACTCAGAAAATATAGTCGCAGAAAATAAAGGGCCTTTTTAAAGGGAATAAATTCTACCTTCCGCGTTCACAACCAAATTGACCCGATTCACACAGAAATCTTCTCTTAAGTGAAACATTTCCTTCAGTCATAAAAACAAACATAACAAAAGAAAAATGACGAACACTTTCACAAGTCACCATCACTAGAAACCAATTATTTTAGAACCAGGGCAGGATTTACAAAAAAAAAAAAAAAATCACCATTCAATTACTACGACTGTGTTACAAAAGCGTGTTTGTTGTCTTTGTATAACCACTATTTGATGAAAATACTTTAGAAAATCACTTTAATTTAAAAAGCCAAGCTCTTGCTATTGTCAAATATTGACTTGGAAATTAGTTTCTCAACAGGGGGGTTGCTGAACTGTAATTAAAGCTTGGTACCCATGTATTTTCTTAATAAATCCGTCTTAATGAAAAACAAAAGAAATAAATGTATCTTTTAATACAAGACATTGAGCTGACCTGGTATGGGAATGGACTGAAAGTAGGCTACTTATTAAGATTAACCCTTTAAGGTATGAGATCACAAAAATGTGATTAGAATGTTCTTAACTGCACATTCTAAAAGGAATTGAATGCAATGGAGTTCTAGAACGCAGACCATTCCAAAATCATTCCAATCTAAACCATTCCAAAACCATTCCAAAAAACCTGCTCTTCAAGGGTTAATGTATAGTGCCAACAAATTTACTTTCACAGTTATACCCTCACTGAATAGAACAAGCTCTTGTTTCAGGTTACAGGTCCTGGTTCATTTTAGAGGTCAACTGTAGAACAATTGGATGGATAAACTAATATGGTGCTGCATTTTCAATGGCTGCATAGCTCTGCAAACATGGCTACCAAGCAGACCTTCATCACAGTACTTGCTCTTCTGACAACAAAACATTACCCGTAACAAAACTCCATGTGTGGATCATTTCTGATGTGAGCCAAACCTTTTTACAGAAATCTAAGAGCTTGCAGGGGTGCAGGAAAAATCAAAACAACTGGAAGGATAAGAGCAGGAGAGGCTAACCTTAACAAGCGGATTACCTAGTGGGATGAATTACGCTGTTATTTCCACCTGGGATTCCCAAACTGTTTCAGATAGTTTACCATGTCCCCTATTATCTCCCAGCTAGCTGGCACGCTAACACAGCAAATTGCCGGTCTTGTTATCGGGACTTCTGAACATAATTAGCTACTTTGAGAACTGCGGATATACAAGCTAATTAAGGGGACTGTGCAGAGACCCAATGAAGGACAAATGATCAAAAATATCCCCAGCGAAATATTAACTACAGTCTAATGATTTCCCAGGACAGAATGGCAGGAATGTAATTGGTCAAGATATAATCAACCAGCTATCAAAATAAATAAATTAGATAATTTACAAAATATGAATTTGACACTTTTGAAAATGTATTTAATGAATTATTTATTTTCCACAGTTTAAACTACAAAGCAAGGCTGAAAGTACGTTTTGTTAGTTAATGAATAAAATGCGTTTCTATTTAGAGCTCAGGATGCGAGCAAGAACTGATATTTTTCTGGGGATGCAGAATTACACTAATGGCATATGACATAGCGTATTCGACCTTTCTCTCCTGCTCCACGGTATGGAGGAAGGAAACGGGATGGCAGGTACCCCACAAACAGAAAACACGCGACTCAGACAATGCTAAAAGCACAGTGGGTGGACCGAGCCAGAGTCATGCTGCGAGCAGCAGTAAAATATAAATTAAAATGCCATTTAGATACAACATCAGAACACATTTGGAACCGTTTAAGGATAATTAAAGTGGAATTACCTAAATTAACGCTAACGCAGAAATGAACAGCTAATTGAATATCGGTGTCTAGGACTTAGTGGTAAAGACTTGCATGGTTACTTACTTACTTATGCAAACACACATGCACTAGCAAAATATATCACAGAAACAGAGAGCAGACCAACTACAAAGACCTCAGATAATGTCTAGAAGCAGATATACCAATGTGTATGTTAATCCTTCGTTTAACCAGGAAAGAACCCACTGAGGTCTTCTTTTTTACTACGGGGATGTGACCGGTGGGTTCATTATAATGACCAGGTATCAATGTAAAAGCCCTATGCGACACACACTCGGCTTCAAAGGGGTTCATATAGCATTTGCAAGTCAAGGATCTGCAAACAAATACATCGGCTACTGATGGAGAAAGACGAAATAAGAAATCACTAACTGAAATTAATAATACCACGAATCACCTTCATATCTGCCGGATTTAAACAGCGTATTACCATGGAAAATTCCAAGAGAAGCAGAGACCCAAACTGACTGGAGAATGCATTAGCAGGCATGCTTCACTCATTTAGCGGACCGTAATGGAAGTGACATTTCGCTTGGCATGGCAACATGTTTCCAGAACAGGATGAAGCGTGATTAGTTTGATTACAGCACAGAGCCTTTATAAAAAAAGACAATGCATGAAAACCACTTTAAAAAGGATATGCCTGCTACACCTTCATCTACTACACCAACTGTGTAACATGGCAACATGGGAACGTGTTTCCAGAACAGGATGAAGCGTGATTAGTTTGATTACAACACGGAGCCCATATAAAAAAAGACAATGCATTAAAAACTCTTAAAAAGGATATGCCTGCTACACCTTCATCTACACAGGCTGTTACAAAATGAAGAGTTTCCAGGTCTTACATTCAAAATGTTGTATTCATGACGTAAATGTTGTGGTTACCAAAATTATTTGGCTCTCTATTGGCATATGAAACTGATAATTAGATAATATTTTTCTCAAAAGACACCTCTATCCCCACATGAATTACTATAGTTAATACTGGTGAGTTGCCTGATTTGGCACCAGGTACCTGGTTAATACTGCTTGGACCCAACCCAAAGGCAGTACCGGACGAGACGAGACCTGTATGCATGTTTAATTGTGGCAAACGCACTCAGTGACGTTTTATCAAGCACTACAATGATGACATGCCGATCGGTGAAATGATTTGCAATACGAAACGCGTGCAAGTCATTGCTCCTCAATCAACCAAATAATGAATAAGCCCGAAAGCTATTGAGCAATGGTAAATTGTGTGAGGAATATCAGTATTTTCATTGTTTCAGTCTCTTAAATGACAAGTTGTGCTTAACAAAATAAAATGATGCAAGTTAATACTGCGGTAGTGTGACACAAATGTGTATAATGCACAGCCAGCCAGAAATAGTGAGGTAAAATCTAAATTAAATATTTATTTTTTGAGCATCTCACGGTATAGTTTTTAAAATTTCAAAATTTAAAATTTTGTAGATACAGACAATAACACCATATAAAACATATTTGTTTTTTGTTTCCAGTGGAACAGATTATAGGTTTTTGGTGAATACATTGTGTGAAAGTACTAGCCAGTTGCAGATGCCTTGCAAAATACATATATGAGCTATAAAGAGCAGTGGACTTGTCTGTCTGTCGCCTTTAGCCGCTTGTAAAACCTGGTCAGGAGCACGTTTATGAAGTAGGCAGCTTTAGTATCCTCGAGGCGGTACTTAAAGCATGCTGCAATCAAGATTAGTATGGAACTATACAAACGAGTCTGAGATCGGGATGAAGAAAATTGGGAGAAAGGCAATTTGGTCCTGATTTTGATCTGGGAAATATGGAAATTCGGTAATACTCAAGAAAATCCCGTGCTATCAACCCGGTGTGTTTAAAATGCATCAAAGTGCACTCTACCTCCACCTTCTTACATAATAGTGACCTTTACCTCCACCTTCTTACATCAGAGTGCACTCAACCTCCACCTCTCTACATCAGAGTGCACTCAACCTCCACCTTCTTACATCAGAGTGCACTCAACCTCCACCTTCTTACATCAGAGTGCACTCAACCCCCACCTTCTTACATCAGAGTGCACTCAACCCCCACCTTCTTACATCAGAGTGCACTCAACCCCCACCTTCTTACATCAGAGTGCACTCAACCCCCACCTTCTTACATCAGAGTGCACTCAACCTCCACCTTCTTACATCAGAGTGCACTCAACCCCCACCTTCTTACATCAGAGTGCACTCAACCCCCACCTTCTTACATCAGAGTGCACTCAACCTCCACCTCCCTACATCATGGTGTCCTTTACCTCCACCTCCCTACATCATAGTGTCCTTTACCTCCACCTCCCTACATCAGAGTGCACTCAACCTCCACCTTCTTACATCAGAGTGCACTCAACCTCCACCTCCCTACATCAGTGGCCTTCACCTCCACCTCACTACATCAGTGGCCTTTACCTCCACCTCACTACATCAGTGGCCTTTACCTCCACCTCCCTACATCAATGACCTTTACCCCCACCTCCCTACATCAGTGACCTTTACCCCCACCTCCCTACATCAGTGACCTTTACCTCCACCTCCCTACATCAGAGTGCACTCAACCTCCACCTCCCTACATCAGTGTGCTCCACCCCCTGCAGTAGGTGCAGACAGTGGTGGTTCCGGCCTTGTTTCCACGCGCAGTCCACCTGTCGCTCGTCAGCAGACGGACGCATCGCGCTGCCGAAGGAGCCTGTCATCGGGCGGTGCCGACGGGCACAGCCATCTATTATCAATGAGCGCCAGTCTGTCAGACCCGGGCCGGATCCCTGGGCCAGGTGCCGGGGGGCTGTGCCCGACATAACAATGCTGCCCGCGCTGACACACAGGTCCGCCCGACGGATAGCAGCCCGCTAATAAAACAAAAACAACAGCCGCGACTCGACCCGGCCAATACCTTCCGACAAGGGCGGCAATACATTCTCTCCCTGTGCCGTGCGCGGTGCCTCTCTCTATAGGAACCAACAACAGAACTGCTGCATTCAGCCTCGACTACAGAACACAGAGCATTACACAGCCATCAACACGTCCTCCCCTGTGATTTAAGAGCCCAGTGGACCAGTATCACATTACTTCCAGGTTTTCACGCTGCGTTTTTTCAGTCAGATGGATAGAATTTGAGTTCGACTATAAACTACAGTAACTATAAAGTAACATTTAATCTGATTTTTGGAAGAGCACTTCACATATTTTCTTGGAAAAAAAGCTTAGCTTAGCTAGAGCCATTTTTAGCTATTTCAGCCTCCTTCTTTAAAAAGTGGTCAGTAAAAAATGCATATCAGAATATTTATATCTGGGGGTATCTAGAGGACATTACTATCACTAATGTTACTAATGTAGCAGATAAAGAACAAATAAAGGACTAAAGTGAGCTATAGCACTTAGGAAACAATTAGGGCTCTCATATAACAGAGACTGTAGTATTAATCCACACACTATCCACACCAACACTGATGAAGGTTAGTACTCTAGTTCATCTGATTTACAAACAGATGTGACGGTACCTTCTAGTCACATTTCACCAACTGCCATACACCAACCAATGGACAATAGCTGTAAATCCATAAGAACCTAGCTAAACTGAGGACTGAACTCTGCCAGACTATATTTGGGGTTCTCTCCCAAAGCTGTGGGTTCTCCGTTATGGCCTGATACCCCTTCTGACCAGCTAAGCCCCAAATTGCCTCCATTGACTCTGTGTCACAAGACCCATAGTACCAAAGTGAAGGCCTAACAGACCCCTTCATGAATGACAGCCCATTTAGTCAAACAGCCCCCACACTCAGAACAGTAGAGTCCAAAAAATTCCCACACTCAGTACAGTACAGTCAAAAAGCCCCCACACTCAGTACAGTCAAACAGCCTCCACACAGTACTGTAAAATTAAACAGTCCCCATTTGCAGTACAGTACAGTCAAACAGTAATCAAACAACCTCCAAACTCAGTACAGAATGTAGTATCTTTTGATTTTTAAAAAACAGTAAATACATTTAATGTATTATACTTATTCTTATTATTATATGTTGATATTGTTGCTGTTATTATTCTAATAATAATAATAATAATAAAGCAGAATTATGATCTGTAACTCCATCCACCTGACACATCCTGAGAGATGAAGCGTTTTGCCTTGTACTGCTGGGTATGGGACTGGTTGTTATTGTCCTGGCCTCTGGACGATAAACAGGAGTAATTGCTCCATCCTGCTGCCCGTCCGAGATGCAGTGTGATGGATAACCTTGAGCTCCAAAGGGCAAACATCCGCGGCCAGATCAAAGGAAACAGGAAGAGCTCTGCCACACAGGCGTAAGTACACAAACACGGCAAATACAAGCAAAAAAAACCCAACCCCCCGTTCTGTCCTTCCATGGTCTGGAGTTAGAGGTTCATGAACTGACTATGTCAGTGGCCTCCAACCCTGGTCCTGGAGAGCTACAGGGTCTGCTGGTTTTCATAGTGACTCTGCGCTTCATGAATCAATTAGAGCAGTTGATTACACAGTTAACTCAACTCACCTGGTGTCTTGGGTCTCAATTGGGTACTGATTTTAAGGTGAAAACAAAAACCAGCAGACCCTGTAGCTCTCCAGGACCAGGGTTGGAGACCAATGGGCTATGTCTATCCTTTAAAACCACAAGGAAGAACTGCACTGGGGAAACACTACACGTATTTCCCCCCACGATTCAGAGAGAAAATTACTTTGACAATTCCACCTGAAAAGAACCTGAGGATTCCCCGCGGAGAGCCGCCGCTGGGATTCAGACAGGCCGCGGCCTCCGTAATGGGAAAATAGCCCAGGCGGCCGCTAGCGCGCGGATAGCTCCGCGTCCCGCGCGTCCCGGGCGTTACACCCAATCACGCGTTCCATTCCGCCCAGAGTTCCCCCACAGATGGGAACCTGCCACCGCGAGTAAAAGTGGTTCTTTGAATCCATTCTCTTTGGCCTCGTGATAAAAGCGAGATCGTATCACAGCCTCGTGGAGAAATGAACTGGTTACAGACCCAATTCCGCCGCACAGAAGAAGCGCAGAATGGAAAGTCTAAAGCCCGACGCATGCAGCGGTATCTGAGACGGCTGTGAATGTATTGCGTCGTAGGACTGACAGATTGCACCACCGATTCTTAACGCAGAATCGGGTTCGGCTCAATCCATTCCCGCTTTTCTGGAGATAACGTTCAGCTGCTGTTCCAACCAATGATGAGTTTTCCAAAAGAAGCTTGTGGTTGTGCAGGTTGAACAGCAGAATAACAGGGAGGACTGGAGATTCACGAAGAAGAAAACAGGCTTGATCACAACGTGTCATCTGGGCAGAGCATCATATTGATATTTCACAGAAAGCTGCCATGTCATCATGATGATAATGATTGTTTTTTCAAAGGATACAAAGTGGATCCACAACATCAGTATTTTTTTTTTACAAAAATCTATCCCAAAAGGCTGTTTTTTTTGTTGTTTGTTTTTTGAACACATACAATAAACAGCACAAAAGCAACATACTAGCCATGAATGTTATTCATAATGTAAATATTTAAGCAAAGGAAATAGACTAGGGATTCACTCAATCTCAGTCCTAAGCTCTGCCATTGAAATAAAATCAAGTGTGCTCTCACTTATGCCTTTTCTTTAACTTTGAACTGGTTTTGAAGGAAAATAACAAATCAGAATTTCTTAATGAGACAAATGCATACAGCATCAAGTACTACATCATGAAAGTGTTTCAGAGAAGAGAGCAAGCAGAGTTTCCCGCCTAAAGTTACTCTTTTGTAACATTGCTGGTAGCAGGATGAGGTGTTCAAGGGAAACACAGTTTAGTTTCTGTGTGTTTTTCTGGTACCATAAATATATAAAGCTAACATTGCATTTGATAACTCGGTTTTCAAGTAAATAAAAATAATGCATTTGTTAAAGGTAATATCCCAGTAATATTCAACACATTATTAACCTCAACATGAACAGCAGTAAAAACCCTAAGAACGCTTGTGATTGTAGCCTATTTAACCACAATGAAATTCACACTGACCATATTACAAATCAAGTATGATGAAGCACATGCAGAAAAAAAAACCATTAGATAAATCCTGTACAAAGCTATCAATCTGTCTATGATGCCCAAGCACCACTGTGCTTAGCAACTGTGGGTATGTAAAAGGTACTGTGGGGCTGCAGGAAAAAGTGTAATAATGGCATTTATGGTGTGATGGTCAACACTTGAGGCATGCTTTTCACTTTGGTTCTGGCGCATGGCACAGGACACAAAACACACGTGTCCATCGCAGGCCTTCACACTGAAGGAACGGAGAAGACGCTCTGCTGCACTGAGACACACGGGACTGTTCAACAGCTTAATTCATCTGGTCCTTTATTTCAAGCACTTCCAAAGCCTTCTCATTAAATAAACTGTTCAAAGCTTTTCAAAGTCTTCGTGCATCTCCAAAAGAAAATAGCAAAAGCACAAGAAATGTAAATGATGAGAAATGATTCATCATCTTTACATGCTACCGCATACTAAATAATTTATGATGATAAAAAAAAATGATCCTGAGTAATTGCCACAGAATCTCATTAGATATTGATTTTGATCACACATATGGCACGTAATTTGTATGAATGTGGTATTAATCAAATTTCTAACAAGCATAAATACCATAAAAATAACATAAAAAAACATAACTTACCATATATCTATGGCATATCTTTCAAACAGGCTGTTCAATAAAGATTAAAATTCAGTTGTGAGAGGACAGTCAGAGTTAATGGTAGGTCCTGTTTTTAATTCATTTTAATTATATGTTACCCTTGCTTTGAGTGGGGAAACACATTCACTTTCACCTTTATTTGTGTCGGTGGACCTCAGGCTGCCTCTCAATCACCTGTTTATATATTTTTAAGTAGCTGCATCCCTTTCATGCTGAAAGAACAAAACTCTGCCAAAAAGCAATGAAGGATGGTACTGTGTGCAAAGGAATGCTAACACACCTTTTCCTCAATACAGCATACATCTGCAAATAATGTGTTAAATATGTGCAATAAATAAATAAATAAATAAATAAATAAATAAATAAATAAATAAAAATCCGGGCAGATCCAAAGTACTTGATGTGTTTATTTGTCATTTATTACTGAATCAATCACTTGGATATTCATACAGCTGGAGAGATCAAATATATAGGGAGCGTGTTTTACGTTGACAACAATAATAACAATTCAAAGATCTATACTTAACATAATAGTAGAAACACAAATTACCAGATTGGAGTATCAACTGTCTGTGATAGCAAAGGTCTGCATTCGCGCATTTCAGCGTAACAGTGAAGTATTGTCCAAGCACCTAACATCGTCTTTCTTGCTGTATGGATTTGCATGTTTTGATAAAATTGTAAGCCCGCAACGGGGAAGATCTACGAGGACAGGCGGAGGTAGCACAACGCAAAGCAAAGCGTTTCCGTACACTGCGCAAAAGGATTCCATTCAGCAAGTTTTAAAAACAGATTTGTTCATAAAAAACAAACATAAAACAAAAGGAATCGATGACTCTTATATCAAGAGCAATTTTCAAAACAATAATGTATTCAACAAAACAGATCAAAAGAAAATCGGAAGACTATTGCTACTTTAAGTAGAAAAAAAGGCAAACACAATTCTTTAGTAACAAGAAAAAAAAAACATGAAAAATGCCACATGCTGAAAATATTACTTATCCGAAACATATATTATTTCACTTGCATGTACTTTAATTTAAAAAAATAAAGAAAAAGACGCACACCAGAGCTAATCTTGTAGGCTAGGGCAGCATAATCATTCTGGTGTTGTCATTCCGGTGTCATAGAAATCTATCCAAAAATCGAAATGCATATAAAAAGAAAAAGGAAGAAATATGCAAAGACATTGGTAGAGATACATTAACAGCAAAAATAAAAAGAAAGAAGAAGAAGAAAAAGATAAGGGGAAAATTACTCACCAAGCAAAATTTCAGAGACAGAGAGAGACAGGGAGAGCAAAAATGGGAAAGGGCGCAAAGAGATCGACCGAGCAAGAAAGCAGACAAGCCAGAGGGCAGCGACGCAGACTGAACCGGGAAGCCTGCTCAGCACTCAACGACTATCATCATGGAGCAAACCATTCGCTCACAACGGGGGGAACCACTGAGGGATTTAATGAATCATATTAACGTACGGGTGCCCGCGGTCATCCAGTCGGAACCCAAACGTTTGCAAAGTCACACATGAATGAGAGAAGTTGATTGATAGGAATGGCAATAAAACAATCTTGGAAAATGTCAATTTCAACGTTCATTCTGGTTCGAATTACTTAAAATAAATAAATAAATACATAAATAAATAAATAAATAAATAAACCCCCTGCGTTGTCTGAAGTGAATTCCGCTACTCCTCTGTGCAAACGCGTGGTCACCCTGCAAAACCATACGCCGAAGTGTAAGCAAAAACACATACAGTACGCACTACACGCAGGGTCGGGTCCGATCGCTTGTATCTATCTTGACACATTAAATCCTACATGCGCTACATGATGGTGTACTAACATGTCATCGTTGTTTTATGCGTATAACCCACATATCCGAAACCCAAAAGCATCGCTTTTTTTAGTATCACTCACGTGTCAAAGTAAAGCGGTATATGGCCAAGTCAGTATCTGAGTCTTACACAACCTTCAGCATTAGATTAAGAGAAAAAAAACAAAAAACATTTTAAACATTTAAACATCTCAATTTCAAGTACTGCTACTTCCATAGGCCGTGTATATATAGTGTACATTTGTGGAATATATAATAATATATAGTACGTCATTCCGTACTCACCTAATGTGTTTTTGAAATAAACACAAACTTTGAAAACACTCCAAAAAATCAATCAGTAAAGAATTTAATTCTGAATATTGGTGAAACATAAGTTGCTTTTAAAAGTGTCTGTAGTCTGCAGAAATTTCACTGGTGCCTTGTCTACCTTGTCTCAAAGTATTTCAGTTAAAGTGATTGTGTGTTTAATCTGTGCCAGATGAGAACCGCTTTGAGACGGGCAGAAACATTCTGAGAAAACGTTCTTCCAGGTGCACAACCCGAAATGCCACGAAAAAAAGGGCAGAGGTTCTGAGTGGTTCTGAGCATGCCCGTGTCACGGGTGGACACACACTCCCAGTTTCATTCCCAGCATCCCTCAGTGTATGACAGAGGCAAACAGGTTCATCCCAGGACAGTCGGTACATGCGCTTTTGGAAGAGTAGGAATCTGTCCCTCGGAGGAAAACTCAGTGGCCTGCTGATATCTGTGCCCCGCTCGGTATGAGCACAAATGGACACAAGCACACGTGTCACAAGACCAATGTCAAACCCCCACCCCTGATCAGAGAACACCAGGAATGTGTCTCTTGGTTTGCAGATTATTTTGAGCTGGACAGCAAATGAACCGGCTCAAATTTCTCTTCTCAAACAAAACAGACTCTCTACCCACCCCCTCCCTGAATGCAGCTATCCCTTTTTACACGACATTCGCGAGACACTGTAAAAGCCCGACTCTCATCTCAACTGTAGCTTGTGCTTTTAAACTATCAACACCAAGAGCTTGAAATATCACACGCCACACTGTACAGAATTATCACACATTGTATAACACTGTACAGAAATATCACACATTGTATAATACTGCACAGAAATATCACACACCACACTGTACAGAATTATTACACATTGTATAATACTGCACAGAAATATCACACACCACACTGTACAGAATTATCACACATTGTATAACACTGCACATAAATATCACACACTACACACTACAGAAATATTTAAAAAGATTTATAAAATAAAAAATCATTATTATTCCTCATAGATTTTTCCAGTTATTTCCTGTTTAGCTCCGAATATACACTCACCGGTCACTTCATTAGGTACACCTGTTCAACTGCAAACGTCACCCGTTAACGCAAATATCTAATCAGCCAATCACGTGGCAGCAACTCAATGCATTTAGGCATGTAGACATGGTCAAGACGATCTGCTGAAGTTCAAACCAAGCATCAGAATGGGGAAGACATGTGATTTAAGTGACTTTGAACGTGGCATAGTTGATGGTGCCAGACGGGCTGGTTTGAGTATTTCAGAAACTGCTGATCTACTGGGATTTTCACGCGCAACCATCTCTAGGGTTTACAGAGAATGGTCCGAAAAAGAGAAAATATCCAGTGAGCGGCAGTTCTCTGGGCGAAAATGCCTTGTTGATGGCAGAGATCAGAGGAGAATGGCCAAACTGGTTCGAGCTGATAGAAAGGCAGCAGTAACTCAAATAACCACTTGTTACAACCGAGGTATGCAGAAGAGCATCTCTGAACGCACACCACGTCAAACCTTGAAGCAGATGGGCTACAGCAGCAGAATACCACACCAGGTGCCACTCCTGTCACCTAATAAAGTGGCCGGTGAGTGTATTTATTTTTTTGTTGTATGGTGATGCAAACATACTTTTGGCTGGTTTCAGTGAGATGATGATTGAGAGGATTGATAACATCGGAACTGACCGTGGACGGTTCTAGGTGCTGCTGTAGGGCAAAATTAATTATCTGCAAGGGTAGAGGCTCTTTGAGACGGTGAAGGCTCTTTGGGGGCTGGCTCTGGCCTTTGTGCAGCTCTAGCGAGATCGTTAAGGTGGGGGTGTGTTTGTGTGTGTGTGTGTGTTGGGGGGGGGGGGGGGAGGAGAGGCTGGGGGATTTGAGGCTAGCAACTGCAAGGGATTTTACCGACTATCATGAACGCAACACATTTTTCTATTTTTTTTCCTTCGTTTAGCACCCCCACAAATAGGTGAAGACTATTTGAGAGGGTGGAGACTCTTTGTGAAGGTGGAGACTATTTCTAAAGGTGTAGATTCTTTGAGAAGGTGTATACTCTTTGTGAAGGTGGAGACTTTGTGAAGGTGTAGATTCTTTGAGAAGGTGTATACTCTTTGTGAAGGTGGAGACTTTGTGAAGGTGTAGATTGTTTGTGAAGGTGTAGATTCTTTGTGAAGGTGTAGACTCTGTGAAGGTGGAGATTCTTAGTGAAGATGGAGACGCTAGTCATTTGCAGGTCCTTATTTTGCGCTGGGAGGTCGAAGGTGGAACAAACAACTGTGTTTCAGTCAAGTCCACTGTCGCCGTCATTCCACACAGGAACAGATCTCGCCAAACGGCGAGGTCCCCAAATGTGCTGGACGTGTTGCCATCGATGACCGCAGACGAAAGGCACGTGCGGACTGCAAACCGAGCGTTGGCACCCGATGGCGGTGCTCATCGCTGAACCCTGCACTGTTTACACAGAGCCGTGCAATCCCAGAAGGTGGATTTAGAGATTTCTTTGCTCCAGTCAGTCTTTTATCCACCGGTCATGATGAAATGCAATGCCGGGGACTGCCAACCCACTGGATGACAAAAGCTTAGCAACCTTTACTTGTATTATATTCATTGTATTTATACCATCTGCAATTTTATTTGCATGTATTGGAATGGCAGGTATGTTATATGCTTTAGCTGAGCATGACCCGTTAATACACAGCACAGAGCAGGGCAGTCTCTGTTTTAGCCTAGCGCTACGACACACAATTCTGCTAATTATCTAATCATGGGTCTTCAATCAAGACCTTGATCAGTAGAATCAGATATCTCAGAGCTGTGCTAAAACAAAAAGCTGCACCCACACTGGGTGCCTTGTTAGATAAGACTAAACATCACTGTAATAGTTTGGGACTTTTCATGGCTTCCCACGGAAATAACTACAATGACCACACACTCTCACTCCTTTCAGACATTAACTTCTGTACCCTCTGACTGCATGTAAACACACATAATTTAAGACCAGCTTCATAAATTCACACAACAAAGCCCCAGATTTGGGTTATTTAATGTTTATTCATTATATTTGCTTTCTTATTAAAAACAGTGCACAAGCTAACTCTGTGGTAGTATTTCTTGCAGACTTGAGTCTACAGGGCACAAAATCTGTGGAAGACATATGATTTTTCCTGGCATAGCACCCTATAATCTGATTGGACGTGCCCCATTAAGGCACATGAATCAGGTAATGGGCGTTGCAACAAATCTAGTGGCAGGCATTAAAGCGGAGAGAAGACAGTTATGTTTGGTTTTGTGAATGAGGAAATGTGTCACTGGCCGGGCGGGGCTTACTATAGGCTAACTGGCTGACTCAACCACAACAAGACAACTTATAAAATGGAATCTTGAAGCACAGAGAAAATAAATAAAATGGGTTCCACGTATAAGATGTAAAAGTTACAATAAAAGACACTATTATCATTGCAAACACTCACACACACACACGGGCACACAGGGGCACAGAGATCCTGAAACACATACACAGGCACACAGGGGCACAGAGATCCTGAAACACATACACAGGCACACAGGGGCACAGAGATCCTGAAACACACACAGGGACACAGAGATCCTGAAACACACACACAGGGACACAGAGATCCTGAAACACACACACAGGCACACAGAGATCCTGAAACACACACACAGTGGCACAGAGATCCTGAAACACACACACAGTGGCACAGGGACACAGAGATCCTGAAACACACAAAGGGACACAGAGATCCTGAAACACACACACAGGGACACAGAGATCCTGAAACACACACACAGGGACACAGAGATCCTGAAACACACACACAGGGACACAGAGATCATGAAACACACACACAGGGACACAGAGATCCTGAAACACACACACAGGGACACAGAGATCATGAAACACACACACAGGGACACAGAGATCCTGAAACACACACACAGGGACACAGAGATCCTGAAACACACACACACACACAGAGGGACACACAGTGGCACAGAGATCCTGAAACACATGCACAGGCACACAGGGACACAGAGATCCTGAAACACACACACAGGGACACAGAGATCCTGAAACACACACACAGGGACAGAGAGATCCTGAAACACACACACAGGGACACACAGATCCTGACTCAGTCTTTGTCTTGTGGCTGCATTAAGACGTGCAGACGAGGTTCACACACCTGCTACTGCGATGCGTGTGTCACCTCACTAATCTCCTTTGCTCTTCAACAACGAGCTGCTTCCCACTCCTCTGCAGATTTGGGGAATCCTGTTAGAGAAAATCTCAAAAAGAGAACCCATTGAAACCGACTCGTAGAAAACCCATAAAGGATTAGGGCAGGGGCAATTACTATGCAGCGAGTAACTACAGAAAATTGAATTAGATAGACCAGAATCACCGTACAGCCAGTGAAACGCTACAAGCAGCTTTGAAATTAAATTAAAATTGCAGTGGCAATGGAGTGAAGTCTATTTGCAGCTCTTTGTGGGTGAAGGAAATTAGCTCTTGTAAGGCAGGTACCAATATGTGGAAGGCTTCATACAGCACTGTGGGAAAAAGCATGAGCGGAAAAGACTACAAGCGGAAACCACAGCAAAAACAGAATTAAATGGAATAAGGTTTAATCCACACATATGAGTTTAAATGGCAAATCTCCCAGGAACCTACAGAAGAACGTACACTTGTACCTGGATACCCGATCCATGCCACATGTGAGCATTAAATCGGAACTGGGTCACTTTTACCAGGCGGTGTAAATGTAGTCTAAGACCCTCTAATATAAATCCGTGGAGCTGCATTTCCGTACTGGACTGATTCCCCAGTGCGAGGCGAGGAATAATGAAGGCATCATATATCTGTTTACTTTGTGAGGCTGCTTCTGATAAGCAATAGAAAACGAACATGCTCAGCTCAGGCATATTAACTGATAACTGAGCGTTGAATCCACCATGAATGGACGAGAAAAAGCCTTCTTTAGCGTGCTGGATGTGCCAGACACAATAACGTAAAGGTTTGACCCCACATCTAATGCCTAAATGGATCAACCATATACCATGTGACATTCGCTGCCAACCTAGGAACCATTGGCATTGTTAGCCTGATTCGATGTATACTGCATTTTCAATAGTACAACGCTTCAATGATCAATTTTTTCTATTTGTATATTGTAATTAGGGGGTAGCGAATATCCTGTGCACTACACCACGTAGGCTACATGAACTTAATTTAATAATAAAATACATAAATAAATAAATATAATTGTTAATATAATTGACAGTTTTAAAAAATATTTCTCAGGCTCATAATGGCTTCATTGACTTTCATTGGCACAGCTCTGGTCCTTAAGCTGACCAACGCCAATAACAGACTCCAAAAGCAATCAAAAGCCTAGAATCAAGACTAGACACTGAAAATTCTCTTATACTTGCAGTAAAGAAGCAATTGACTAATCAGAAACACCTGTAAAGCCATTTTCCTCAAACATTACAATGCCATGAAATGGGGGATGGGTGCTTTGTATAAAAAGTGCTGTTATTTCTACATACTGAAGCCAAAATGTATTAAAATGCCTTTTGATAAAAAGTGCTGTTATTTCCACATGGTGAAATGAAAATGTATTAAAATCCCCTTTAATAAAAGCTGAGAATCTGCACTGTAACCACACATGAAATGTTTGATCAAAAATCTAAAATTCCAGTACGGAGTGTTACGACCGGAACTCACAGCCACAACATAGTGGAGACACAAGTTTCATAAATTGAAATGGTAAATTATTTTTAAAAATAAGAAAAAAAGGGTGACAGCAACGAACCAATAAAATAATGCTAAACCCAAAAAACCAAGAGTCAGCTGGACAATGCCGAATCTTAGAGAAAGCCCCGCCCTTGAGCAACCTAAAACCTTTTCTAGAGCCCATACACATACAGACGGGTGACAAATTAAAATAAAAACCAACATAAAGTGTTTTAGTAAGGTGTTGGCCCACCAAGAGCCACCAGAACAGCTTCAATGCACTTGACATAGATTGTACAAGTATCTGGGACTCTACTGGAGGGAGGGAAGACCGTTCTTCCAAAAGATATTCCCTCATTTGGTGTTTTGATGATGGTGGTGGAGAGTAGGGGGTGGAGGAAGATGCCACTATTTGTATTTGCATCTGTATTTGTCGAACTGACAAAATTATTTGTATTTGTATTCAGATAAAACCGGAAGTGGGTGGAGTTTAAGAAGCAGTTGACTAAGGAGCAGGCGATCAGCTGTACCAAGACGAACAAGCAGTGCTGGAGGTGTGGGCGTGTACTCATCAGGCCGCCCAGTGTAACCTGTGAGAAACCTGCCCTCCCTTACACAGACAAAAATAGCGTCTCATCGACAGTTAACAGTACAGTTATTTCAGCGATAAAGGGCCATCACAGCTAACCCACAGGTTTGATACTTCACAAACAGCCATTTCTGGTGTACACTGTTCGCTGTAAGTAAGGAAACAAGGAGCCTGTTCCTGAATCCCAACGCTCATTGAAAAGAACAGGCCTAAAGGGTAAAGAGAATCTCGGTTTGTGACACGGAAACTTCCGGACCGGGCCCCTCCCTCCCTCCCGTGCAGTTCCTGTCACTATTAGCCCTGTCGGCGCTGCAGTCGCCATGTGAGAGATGGCTGCGCAGATGCAGGGGGTTGGCCAGGCAGGTAGCCCATGCAGTATGTATGATGTTATGGAGTGCAGTCAGCACCGTAGCCCTCCGGTGCTGTCATTCTTTCCACATTAAACTCTCAGTAACTTAAACGAATGCAGGCTCCGCAGAGCTTTCCCCACTAAATGTTTAATTAAACTTAATGAACATGATTGCTCATGAATGAGTAATGGTATATTGGCGCTCTATGCACGGGTATGATGGCTGTGAGCAATGTAATTATTTTCTTAACCTCGACTGCAGTTCATTTAATGGAAAGAATTTCTTTGGCACGCGTGCCATTGTGCTGGGGTATTTTATAATCCTTTTTTTTTTTCCATGTTCATTTTTGGCACGGACCAGCCCCACAAGCACAATCAAACATGATAATCACACAGAAGTGGCCTTGTTAAAATCACAGTACTCTACCAGAACAAAAAATAAATAAATAAATAAACAAGAGGGATGACTTCAGCAGACTGCGTCTTGCAGATATCACACAATCTTTGTCTCTGCAGGAAGACATGATTTCAACCTCAATCAGATTACAAGCCAAAACGGCAAAGTAAATAGATAAATAAATAAATAAGCTATCAGTGTTTTACTGAATTTTAATGTCAAAAGAGCAGGATGCGCTGCAAATTAAACAAGCTCTTGGGAAAGATGGGCTGTGATCAGTGATGTAACCATTTTCTCCGTGTCCACACGGGACAGGGTTAAATGGATGAATGAATGACTGGATGAATGAATGAATGATCAAAAAAAAAAAACCTACTATTTAAACCCACCCCTCTGATCTGCACACTCTGTCCCACAGGAAGTCATGTTGCACAGCGCCATTCTGAGGAGCAGTGTGCTGGAGAGATCTGCGATGACGCGCTTTTTCCTGCATTGTCAACTTTTACGCTGACTTAAGTAGGGGATAATTACTGAGGGGCATTACACAGTTTGAATGCCCAGGTAATAAATTGCCTGAGGCAAAGGGCATTAAATCTGTATAATGCCCCACCCCACGATCATTATCCTGTTTATACAATGGCTCACCAACAAAATGTATGACTTCATTGCAATAAAAATGTTACTTAAGTATTCCCGCAAATACTGTATCCCAAACCCTATACCCCCTGACCTGTGCTCTTTTTTGTGCTCTATTGATCTTGCTTGGTTTAACTGAGCCTGCCAATATGAAGGTGGGGTTTGCACCATTGGTTCCAATACACCAGACAAGATCAGTGAAGTGCA
This sequence comes from Anguilla rostrata, assembly GCF_018555375.3. NCBI lineage: Eukaryota > Metazoa > Chordata > Actinopteri > Anguilliformes > Anguillidae > Anguilla > Anguilla rostrata. The sequence continues at coordinate 7,975,592 of NC_057945.1, read as the reverse complement.
GAAAAGTATTTGAATCCAAAACAAATACGTATTTGACCCAGGTCTGTATACCCCATTGCAACAAGCACATCTATCTAGTAACTCTGTCAACTGGGTTAAATAACAGGCTAATTTGAGCTAGGTTCATCCCTCATGTTACCTAATAGTAAAATTCAGTTTGCTTTTAGGTCAAAATGGTCTCACAGAATTTTTGTTATTGTGGATAACAACCTGGCAACATAGAGTTATATTCAAAACAGAGGCTAAAATTTGGTGAAGTTACGACTAGACTGGTTATTCTCTACAGTCATTCATGGACATCAAGCTGACTATGCTTGAGTTGGCAGTGGTTGAATGGATCTCTTAGATGAGATGTCATTTGGAGATAATTAACACTGTTGCAATTCTGATATTGCAACAGATGGCTTGCTAGCAAATTACGACAAAAAAATCATCATTGTCCATGTTTGTTTTACTGAGTCAGACTGTCGATGCTCATTAATTTAGAATAAGGATTGAATTTTTGCTGGTGCTGCTCCAAAGCCAAGCCTATATGGAAAACTAATGTACACCTCCCAGCCAATCAGAATTGAGTACTCAGCCAAGCCATTTCATAAAATGTAATAAATAAATAAAAATTAGACCTACTTTTTTTTTTTTTTTAGTTTTCTGACATATAAGTCTGTCTTTAACAGAAAGAAATTAAATCAATAAGTCAAGATTCAATCAGCAGTTGTCATTTATTATGGGTCACTGATAAGTATTAGGCTTTTTTATTCATGAAAATTGTTCATTTTATTTTTCTCTTATCTTATGTTATTTTAGTTATGGAGAAATTGTCTGTATCCATGCTTAAGTATCCAAAGAAAGCTGAGTTCAGTGAAAGTTGAGTTTCATTTTGAAGAGTATTTTATTTTACTCTTTAAAGAGTAATTGCACGCAACTGTTTCATCCTGCCTCCGTCTACTACACTACTTTGAAAAATGCTTTCTGGGGTGGGTGGAGTAGGAGTGTCCATCTCATTTCCATAAAGTATTCTCTGTTCAAATGAATTTGTACAGCATAGCTGTGCCTGGCTCATAAAACTCAAACTGTCAAACGAGGTGTTGCAGATCAAATATTAATCAAGATTCAGCAATTACATGGCCTATTTCTCACCTCAAATGTGTTTAAATATTTTAATGGACTGTTAATTGTAAAATTAAAAAGTTGAGCAGGACTCCATTCTTCTCTGGTTTGAAAACACTGGCCCAAAACCAATCTAGCCAATCAGATTCCAGCAGTGTGCAAGTGTATTAAAAAGTAAACACAGGTGATGACAATTTTCCCACTCGATGTCTTGATTGACATCTACATGATGTAGCAGTACCCCCAAAAAGGTACTCTGACAGCAGGATTGGGGCAGGGCCAGAGTTTTTTCAAACCTTTGAGGGCCACACCAAGACCTTTTCTGCCAGTTTTTTTTTTTTTGCCAAATGTTCAAACAATGGGATGGATTAAAATATTATAAAGTAGGCATTCAAACATGTTTACAGCTTTAAAAAAAAAGTGATCAAGGGTGTAATTACTCTTTTAAAAACCTGGTTAATGTGGGATTTCTCCCCCCAGAGAGGAGGGGGCAGTCTGTAAAACTGGTTTTATGAAACAAATCACTGAATAGGAAAACAAGGTAGCCTAATTGAACCCCTAATCCCCCCCCCCCAACCTGGAGCCACACAGAGGGGGGGGACCACAGCCTCCAGGTTCGCTGTTACTGTACCTGCTGTGACACTGAATATTTCTCCTTATCTTCCGAACCTGATGACGCCGCCTCTCAGAAGCCCTGTCCCGTCCTTGCTGCAGCAGATAAATCACAACGCCGCATTAGCGCTGACTATTAACTAATGAGGCCACTCAGCACCCATTAGCATATTAATGAAGGAAACGGCTTCCCTTTGCACTTACCCTCCCCCTGGTGTCATGTCTCGCCTCACGCCAGTTAGATTTCCCACTGGGTTTCCCTCCCTGTAGAGAGAAAAGGACGACGACAGTGAACGCCAGCACTGCTCACTTGGTGGTGAATGCAGACAGTGTAAAGTAATGACATATCTAAGGTGAAAACCCCAAATAGCTCTGATCGTACACCTCAGATGTCTGACCTTGCTTCATAATAATCATAATCCCCTGATTTCCTTCAAATAGAAGTCCAGGATTACATAAGCAGACCCACAATACATTAGACAGCCCATAATACTGTTTGTGTGCCAAACCTGTCCATTAAACCAGCCCCTGTAGTGTCCTTGTGTTAGGAAAGAGCAGGGGTTAACCCCTTCACACAAGCCCCCTGGTGGCCGGCACACTGGTGTGCTGAGATTGCACAACTACCAAACAACAACAATGCTGAATACAGAGTTGCTAGGTGCCACCATTTTGACATAGGTCATCAATTTAATGAGCATTCCCTCCCTGCAGTGTCATCTGTAACTATACTACTCCTTAAGCATGGTACACTGAACAATAGCGTCCTTCTGGGAGTTCATTAAAATATTATTTCATCAACAAAAACTCGTATTCCATCATAGCAACAAGAAAAACCCAACAATAGCCTGAAAGTATGCCAATACTGTCGTGGCTCACTTAATAGTGTAATAAACAAGAGGGGTTTTTGTAGAATTATACCACATCATTCTGGTATCAGTATCTGCAACTGGTTTTTAGGCGTAAATCTGTTCCTTTCAAGATTCAGTGGTCATTTATTGTCTTGAACAATCCGTTTGAGAAATAAACATGCAAAAAAAAAAAAAAAAGCGGGGGTAGGTATTTACAGTTGTCATGCGCAAAACCCCACTTGCCTTATATGCCGGTGTAACTCCTTTCAGTTCATTATAACTCTTATTGTGTAGAGTGCAGTGCAGGCTTTCTAATGATATATGGCCTGTTTCATTTAAATTTTATTACAAGGAGTGATAGCCCCATGGATCTGCATGAGCAGTTGCTTAATGCACAGCATTGTGCATTCAACCGGAACATTACATGGCAATATATAAGCACTTATTGTGACTTAATAGTTTTTTCCTTCGTTTTTTTGGAAGATTTTCCTATTTTTTCCAACTTTTTGCCAGATTTGACTAATTTTAGAGCAAATTCTTAGGGGTGTGGGTCAGAAGAACAGGAAGCATGAAGTCTAGCTAGGATATATACAAACATGTATGTTTTACCGTTTGTAATATTTCAATTATTTACATTGTGTCATTTTTGATATTGTTATATTTGCATTGGTCATAAGAGACAACTGTTAGCCTTTGCTAATAATACTTAGCACGTATTCGTATTTGGGATTAACTAACAACCCCAGCTGGTAGTATGGAATGAAAATGACATAGAAAATATCGTGTGCTGATATGTGCTAGATGAATGTAAAATTTCCCTTTGTGATCATAATAGTGATGTGTCATCCCATTTCCATGCAACAAAAGATAACTGTGATACTGTGAAGTACAGGGAAAATATGCAAGTGTGAATGATTACATATTTAGGTTTGTGTACCACATTGTGTCACAATTATTATTCAATGTGATATCAATGTTTCATCTTAAATCATCACAAAGGGATACATTTATGTGCTTCATAATGGACAAAAACAATGAATTCATTTTGGAAGCAATTTTGGATAGGTTTTTGGACCCGTAGATATTTTAGGCTCCTATGCTGATGAAAAGATAATAAATCTCACTTGAAAAAGATGCAAGTTTCACGAGTCAAAACAGTTGAGATATTTTGGGTAGATTTGGAGACACTAAAGACCAGAGTACACTGCTTACTTTTTCCACATATCAACCTTAGATGTTGCATGCTTGTGGTCATGAAGTTTATGATCCAGGACATTATGATTCAGCAGCTTTACCTGCTATATATGTATATATGATCTCTCAGTATTTCAAAAAGATAAGTGAGTGGCACTTTATTTATACCTAATCAAATCTTATTAATCAAATCAAATTCTTATTAATCAAATCTAATCTAAGTTAGTATTGTAAATGGTACAAGTGTCTTGCTTCATTTAAGCCATTTTCCAACTCTCTGCTATGCTCACATCTGGAGTTATAATGTCTTAAATCGAACACCCACTACATGGGTGAGAATTGGTCAGATTTGGCATCTGTGCAAAGGAGTTAACCCTTGCATTTCATTCACTGATTACCAAATCCCATCTGTTCTGCTGCTAGTAGCTTTGAATGCAGGCATTGCTTTTTATTTTAAATCTGCCATAACAGGATCCTATAGGCTTCTGCCCTGCCTGTGGAGTTGAAAATTAGGTGCCATGCTCTTTAGCAGGAATCTGAAGGTCAGGAATATATAATGTCCCCCCCCCTTATCCGTTTCCTGCTGTCTGAAAAATAACCCTATCAATGCAGGAAGATTTGCAGCTGATGTGCTATCCCCGCCCCCAGCTAGGCACAAGGCACATATTTCACGAGCAGAAGAGGGAGATTTGACAGGATGTGTGGGCTTGAGAAATGTAGGAATAAGATTAAACACGGGTGCCAAACCTCACAACAAAGTAAATGGATCTGACACTGAGGGGGGGAGAGGCAAGCAAAAAAAATGACACTGAAATGTGTGTTATGCAGATCTTATTCAAATATTCATTTATCTGGGATCCAATTAATTTCCCTGCTTTAATTGAATATGAATTTCTCTCTTCGCTTATTTTTTTTTCTGGTAGTCTGTTCATGGTTTTTAAAAGATGTGTAAATGTGTCTAGCTGAGTACTGGAGTGAGTTCAAGGTAAATTTTCATGTAAAATGCAAACTTTCTGGGCAAGGCTGTGGCATCGAGACAGTCTGCTTTGCAACCCACCAAGGTTCCTGAATTCATGGAGAAGGCATCCTCTGAAATTCAGCACTCAGTCAGGGGAAAATCGGCTGCTGAATGAAACATTACCCCCCCACCTCCACCACCACCAAAATCTGAAATGCCTAATCAGCCAGACAGACATGATAGACTTACTAAGAATCATTATTTTTTTATTTAGATTATTTTTTTCAAGTGACTGAAGAGCTTCTCATTATTCATAAGAAAGAAGACAATTGCTGACTTAAATGTACAACTCGAACTGAACTGTTACTGTCATGATGACCATGAACTGGGGAAATTTAGCAAATTTGTGGGGGGATACCGCATACAACATATATTTAATTTTAGTAGTATATCTGTGCTGAACTTGTCATATACAAGCCCCAAACCCAAACCCAGCATGGAAGCACTCAATCGATCTGATTGGGGGATGGGGGGGGTCAATCACAGAGTGGAACCCTGTGAACCCTGTGGCTGATTTTCTAAGACTGGGGAAGTACAATCTAAAAAGAACACTGCAGAAGTGACCTTGACCAAGGAGAAAGCAAAGCCTTCAGACATAGCTCTGAAAAAGCACTAGTTTTTTTTTTTTTCCTGAAAGCTTTCAGTGGATTCCTTATTTTATGGACATGTCTCAAAAAGGTTCCGGTCCGAACACAAAAGCTGGTGGCCGTGAGTCCGATTCAAACAGATGAAACCTCTCAGACAAGGGAACATGTCCAGGCTGCGTTTCTGTCTGTCTGACTGTTTGCCTGTCTGTCAGTCTGTCTATCTACCCACCTGTCTGTCTGCCTGTCTGTCTGTCTATCTACCTGTGTCAGTGAGGGCCAAAGACTTTCTCTGCAGGTGGAGGGCTCATATTGCAATGTGTAACTGCTCACAGCACTGTAGTCTTCACGGTTACTAGGGTGAAGAAGAACTGAACTCAGGATTGCTCAAGGAAATAAAATAAACAAGTGTGTCCAAATGACAAATCATACGTGTTGGTTTTCAGGTTGATCCAGGTGCTACTATAGGAACCTTTAGATGTGAGCATTGCAACCACTGCTAGAATATAATTCAAGTGAAAAGCTTTTTGCATATGAGAACAAATGAAGTTTTTTAATATGCTTTCCTTTATTAACTGCAATACCAACTGTGTAGTTTACCACTTAGTACATTACATCACAGGCATTTAAAAGACATTTATCCAGTGACTTACACAACTTTTTACATAGCATTTACATAGGCCAGCTCCATACCCAGAATACTACACTGCTGCCCAACTGGCTTATAACCGTGCAACTAGTTTCATGTAGGCAGAACAGCAAGAAAACTAAAGGAGAGGACTGCAGAACACAAGTATGCTATTAGAACACGTGACATAGATTATCCAATGGTAAGATATTTTAAAAACATATGAATTCAGAATTACAAAAAGTGGAAGGTATTACAGTAATAAACAAACAAATCTGGGGTGGAGATATATTGATACATTTGACTCTGACAAACAGAGACTTTCTGGATTCATAAATTTAAAGCTATGCAAATCTTAGTTTAAATGATTAAATTGATTTCAGACCATTTTTATATGAATTGTGACCCATTCATATGTGTATGAACTGTTTTATATGTTGAGCTGTTAATATTATAACCTTGGCAGTAATGTGTGATTGGTATCCCGTATGACTGCACAATGATAACCTATCTTCATGGTTTAATTATTATATTGCAGTAGATATCCGGCCTTGTGTGTTAATAGGTCAGAACCAGATCTTCTTATTGTCACCTATGTAGTAGATGTTTTTAATTGACAAGGGACTATTGACTTGGCATAACTGATAATTGACAACTCAGAATTGTCAATTTGTCAATTGTCTATATATCCTAAGCCAGGCATTGGTCTGTGCTCTGATGAAGACTCTCAGGCATCGGGCTGTGTTCTGATGAAGACCCTCAGGCATTGGGCTGTGCTTCTCTGGCACTGGGCTGTGCTCTGATGAAGACTCTCAGGCATTGGGCTGTGCTCTGATGAAGACTCTCAGGCATTCGGCTGTGCTTCTCTGGCACTGGGCTGTGTTCTGATGAAGACTCTCAGGCATTGGGCTGTGTTCTGATGAAGACTCTCTGGCATTTGGCTGTGCTCTGATGAAGGCTTCTTGCTGAAACACATAGGCCGCATGTTTGTACTGCTGTTTTTACTCTTTGTGTGTTCATGCCACAATAATAAAGGCCTCTTAAAGTAGTTATGCCATGTCATTATCAGTTTGCTTCTTGCTGTTGGTAATCGTTACCAGGATGAACTCATGTAAAAGTTAGCTTTAAAATAAAAAGCAGAATGATTTACAGAGGTCTCCTTCTCCCCCCCGTATTTTATGAATGGTGTGTCTTTGCTGCAACTGATCAGCATGATTAAGCACTTTTCCCCAGTGTGATTCTTCCTAGCCTGGCTGTCACGTTGGACCTAAATGGTTTCAGGAGAAAGACACAGCACTTATCTATTGTGGCGTGTGGCAGATCACATTGTGGTGGTCTTCGGGTGGATAGATGGCAGCGCAGGGCTTCCCGTCTCTTCGTCCTCATCATCATCACCATTAACTAATTACATTTTTATCCACTGTTCGGCGAGCAGGGGAAGATTAAGAGCAGGAAACAGGCCTCGGTGTTTGATAGCTTTGCTCCGAGAAGTGAAAGTTAAAAAGAGAAGCCATTTGTCTGGGGCAAGTGTCTGTCCTGAATTATCTGAGCATAACAAATGAGACATGGCAATTATTTTACAGACTGAGGCCATACATCACCTGTACAAGAGAATGAAAGGCATGTTTTCTAGCCTGTGGGGTTTTGTGGGATACAAACAAATTAAAGGGATCACTCACCCAAAAGCAGAATGTTATTCACTCATTTTTCTTGCCTCGTGATCATTCTTTTTGGCCCAAAATGACACTTTTTTCCAGATTTGATCAATCAATCACAAGAGCTTCAGAAGAAAATCGTGAAGCTTGCTCTAAAATTGTGAACACCAAGAAATCAAACAAATTCTAACTTTTGCAAACATGAGTCAGTCAGAGGTTGTATGTGAAATTGCAACCAAATGCATTCATCCATCTAAATAAAAAAGTTAGAGTATGTTTACACAACGACATATAAACTGTGCTGTAAACGCAGACGCCATGAGGTGTGGGTGTGCGTGTGTGTGTGTCCGTGTATGTGAATGTGTATTTGTGTGTGTGCGCGTGTGCGTGTGTGAGTGAGTGAGTGAGCGAGCGTGTGTGTGTTCCCATTTTCTTCTGAAATTTAATTTGAAAACATGTACATGTATTTTTTTTTTATATTTTCAAACTGTTTAACTTAATATATCATATAATCCAATAAAATTTCATTTTCATATGCATTTAATGTTCACACAATATGAAACTGCTTGAACAATGAAGGTATTCATTTGCAGTGAACTGACATTTTCATGACTCCTGACGCTGAAGTCGCACCGTGTGCATGTGGGGAACTTTCTGTGGGAAACGGTATTGGGCTAATGAGGGACTTGTCCTACTTAGACAGTGCCCTCTGTTGGTCTCATTACTGATAAATACCATTGAATCAACAGGGTTTAGACTTAAACCTTTAAAGACTTTGTCATCTGAGATATCCCCTCAGCAATAGGCTATGGATCTGGTATCATATGGGTTAAATATTCAGTGTTTTCAGCCATTGAGATACATGGCATCATTTGCCTACACTTCCCAGCAAGCTACACACTACTCAGAACCTCATTATTCCTAAAAGCTTATTTGTTGATGAAAATGTTCAGTGCATAGCATGCCATTCTGATTACATCCATTGAGAAATCTTTGGAACTGCTAGTTAGCCAGCCTATTAAGTGTGCAATTACATATGACAATATGTGTTGAACAGGCATTAGTATATTAATATACATTCTAAAATTTATTTATCCAAGGGACTTTTTACAGTTAAAAATGTCATGGTTTTTCAGGTGGGTGTCGGAGCGTGGGCTGCAGTACTTCCTGCTTTGAGTTAATTGGCTGACTCCCTCTCCAGGGGGGCCCCGGAATCTGAATGCCTGAGATCCGCTCTGCTGTCACATTAGGTTTCGGTAACTGGGATATCAGCAGAGTCTGGCAGCTATCCCCATTTCGAAAAACCTCCCAAAACATTTTAAAACGAATATTACAAAAACAAAATCAATGGCCGTTGATCTCCTTGCTTAGAGCGCCACGGTCTCCATCGGCCCCATTACGTTGAGGGTACGTCCACCGACTTCACTTACACCTATAAATACCTGGGTGCCATCACTGATAATACGCTGAGCCTTTCCCTTCATTGCCTGGGTTTGGTAGTCTAAGTGTTCAGGCCCAGAACCAGCTCCCCAGCTGCTTCTCAGTCTGAGAGTGGAAAGCAAGATCGCTGCTGTTGTCCAGATACCACTTAATGATAGCGTTTGTCCGTCAGCCCACTCTGAAGCTTGGCTCTATTCTTAGCTGCCCAGCCCACCCACTTAGGCCTGAGTCGAGACTTCCATCAGTCCACAGAGCTTCCCGGGGGGAAACGCAATAGCCCCTTTATACCTGTAGCCATAGGCTCACCGAACTCTAATATCTAGGCTCGCTAATGGCTTTTGACGTTTTATATAGCGGGTGTACTGCGAATGCCTGTCACCGTTGTTGTACTGTGTTGACCTTTTACGTTTTTATCCGTGGCTGCAAAGAGATTATACAAATGTGTTTAAATATCAGGATAATAAAGATTTAAACGAAAGGTGAGCAACGTGCAGCTTGTTAGATCCAGCTTCTCAGGTCAGTTCAAGCTGTGTGAAAATACGGGTGCTGTCTGCAACGAGGAGCATTCGTGGTTAAAACCAGACGTGTGTGGAGTTTAACCCCAACAAGCTGTATAAAGTGCCAAAAATTTATGATTTTTACCATTATAATCACTGGCACTGCTATTGTTGAGGTGCCCCCTAGGATTTCGGGGGCCCTAAACAATTCTGTGGGATGCTGTCGAGCGGGGAGGGGGGGTTTGGGGTGGGGGGGGGGTCTCTTGGTAAAATCCAACTGCATAGAGCGTTTATGCCACGGGCCAGCCCTGATAATGATGTACTGAATGCTATAAACTCCTAATGTAATAAAAATTACAGAATGTAAGGCCAACATATTTCCTTGTTTTTTGAATGTTAATACTTTTTCTTCCCTGTCTGTTGAAGCCCCACTTTACCAGTATGCTTGATTTGCATAAGGTTGGATAAATTAAATAAAGCACACATGCACACACATGCGTCTACACAAATATGCACACACAGAAAAAATATGCATGTACACACACACACACGCATATTGTAAATAAAACACACATACACATGCACACATTCAGCAGGTTTAACCACTAGCTTCATCATTTGATGTTTTAGTAACACATTTGAACTGCATGGCATAATGCATAGTACTCTCATAAGCATGACTTAAAACAGGTCAGAAGGAGCTGTGTCATACCGTAGAAAATCATTATTTGAATGGGGTATTTTGAATCTGTTTTGAAAAATTAGCTGCATATATTATGACATCAGTCTGAAGCTGTAATATACGGTTATACCTGGTTATGACAGGTGTTTTGTAATACTTATAGTACCTTTATGGCATAAGGTTCAAATAAATTGTTACCACCATTTTAATTTTAAAGATGTCAAAGACATCTACAGACATTTAAATGGGAGCTGTTCAGTTTTCTGTCTAACAAAAGAATAAAACCTACTGTCGGAAAAATTATTTCCAGCGGCAGTCACAGTCATTGTGAATTCCATTCAGTTCATTTCTTTTTTTTGTAATATATTGTTCCAGCAGCTGTCTGTTCGCTTCTGCACTGTATGAAAGAGCATTTCAGTTTACAGCATATCAAACAGGTTTCTCTGAAAACGTAAGACAAGTAAATGAAAACAAGAACACAAACACAAACATAGATACAGGAGCGAAAATCACACACCCATCTGCAAGTGCACACCCACACCCGTGCACACGCTTGCATACGCACAAGCAAACCCATGCACACACGCCTGCACACACACAAGCATACCCACGCACACACACACACAAGCACAGCCATGCATACGCACACACATGCACACACGCCTGCACACACACAAGCATACCCATGCACACACGCCTGCACACACACAAGCATACCCATGCACACACACAAGCACACCCATGCACACACGCCTGCACACACACAAAAATACCCATGCACACACACAAGCACACCCATGCACACACGCCTGCACACACAAGATACCATGCACACACACACACACCTGCACACACCCTGCACACACACAAGAATACCCATGCACACACACAAGCACACCCATGTACAGTCATGCATACGCACATCTATGCACCAACACTGACACCATGCACACCACGACATCAGCACACGCGCACACTACACACACCTGCACAGCACAGCACATACGCTCACTCATGTACATCCATGCACATGCACACACGCACACACACACACTTACATACGTGCACATGCACACACACACACACACACACTTTTTGAACGGTGAGCTACTAAAATAACCTGGCAGAGAATAGGCAGCGCACTCCGCATTAACCTTTAGATACCATCTCCATGGGAATATGACAGCCATGCTGCCTGCTCCGGTAATAGATTACTTCTCATATCTCCCCACATCTCGCAGCGTTTATCAAATCACATCCGCCGTGTAAGGCATGACTGCCGTAATGTGGAGCAGACCCGGCTATCGCTGCCGCGCGCGGCGGTCTGTCACCAGCGCCGGGGTTTTACAGGTAACAAATGTCACGCTCACGGCGACCGTGAATCTCGAATATTAAAATGAAACAATGAAACAGTGAACTATCAAGAACACGGCACGCGTGGTACCGATTAGAACATTTACATTTAAATAAGCCCGCAGTAAATTTCGCCGCCAATAAAACTCCGTGGCTTCGGAGTTCCCTCGACCATGTTATCCTCAGTTGGAAATGTGCGCAGAGCAGAGATTTGTGAAGCTCGTTATTTTTGTCAATACGAGTTTATGAGGCTTGCGCATGGGCATTCTCAGACATTTATCGGGAAAACCTCATTTGAGTGTAAACCAAACTCAATTAGAAAAAAACTGATTGCAGCCAGACGGGGGGGGAAAAAAAGTATCTTCACTCATCCTCCATTTGTACTTGTGATTGAGGCTTAAAGCACAAAGCTACTTACGGTTATTGGAAAAGAAATTGGCCTGTAATTCCTTCCAAAAAGGGGACTGAACATGACCAAATATGACCGGTATTCAGGCTCTTTTTGGTTTTAAAAGTGGTGCACAGATGCTTCTCAAACTGTGACTGTGTCCAGGTGTACATATGCACAGTGCAGACCTGGGTCAAATACGTATTTGTTTTGGATTCAAATACTTTTCTGTTCTCTATTGATCTTGCCTGGTGGAACTGAGCCTGCCAATATGAAGGCAGGGTTTGCACTTTGAGAGTATTTCATTGGTTCCAATACACCGGAAAAGATCAGTAAAGCGTAGAAAAGTATTTGAATCCAAAACAAATATGTATTTGACCCAGGTATGTTCACAGTGTTAGCACTCCCCCCACTAATAACAGAATAACAAGCGAGATAAGATATACTTTTATTGAACCCCGGGGGGTAATTTGTCCTCTGCATTTAACCCATCCTAGTTACTTAGGAGCAGTGGGCAGCCACAGTGCAGCGCCCGGGGACCAACTCCAGGTCTGAGGCCAGCACGCCTTGGTCAAGGGAAACTGCAGGAGCGCACCTAACATGCACGTCTTTGAGTGCATTAGGAAGCCTGGTACTTAAATGTCAAAAATGGTAGAAAGTTATAAATATGAATCATATTGTTCGCATGTACCCTGACCGGGTCATGGCAAAACTGTGCGTGGCATAACTTAGACTGCTCTGCACAGCCGAATACGACGTGTTCTGGTGCAAGTCATCAGACAAGATTACTGCCGGGAGCGTTTCGCATCTCTGAGCGCGCTCCGTGCGCAGCCTCCGGCGTCTGTGTTCGTTCCTCCTTGCGTTAGGAAAGCGTGGTGAGCCAGGGGCTTCCCGGCCGGCGGCCGACTCTGAGACGCGAGAGCTATCGTGCTCGGGGCGAGGATTACGCAGCCACGCTACTGTCATCTTCGGATAAAACGCACGTGAGCGCTCTGATGAATCACCCTCGTGCTCGCAATCATTTCTGCGCTACGGAACAACATAGCCTTATATGAGACACGTTCAAAGCGTATTTGAATATTTAAACTGTTGACTGTTTATCTTGCATACCTAATATGTTTTTGTTGAATTGTTGAGTTTGAAGGTAGTAAGAAACTCAATAAACAGCCGGGTGGTGAGGATGCCTCCATCAACCAAATCCTACCCAAATATTTACTGGGGATGATGCTTGGCTGCCTCATTGACTGTCTAACACAGCATCTCAGCCCTAGAAGAACTTCACAGCCGGATCTTAGCTCTAACTGCACAGTCTTGGAGGGGGGAGCTGTGTCTACAGGTTTAACTCCGGTCCTGGAAGGGGTGCTGTGTCTGCGGGTTTTACTCCAGTTCTGGAGGGAATGTTGTGTCTGTAGGTTTAACTCCCGTTCTGGGGAGCAATAGGGTTTGCAGGTTTGACTCCAGTCATGGAAGATCACAGTTAAACTCCTGCAGGTTTAACTCCAGTCACATGGTGGGAGATGGACAGGTCCACATGTGTGTTTATGCACAAGGAGGTTGGATTCAGCCTTCTCTTCTTTACCCTTCCAGCACTGCTGAACATGTTTACATTTACTCAGCCTGGCATTTGATTTGAACACGTCCTGTTGAGTGTTGGGTTTTGGACTTGAACACGTCCTGTCGACTGTGGGGTTTTGGGTCTTGAACACGTCCTGTCGACTGTGGGGTTTTGGGTCTTGAATGCATGTCCTGTCAACTATGGGGTTTTCACGACTGCTCATATAACGCTGCACTGCAGATTGCTTATCAGAGGGGATGCAGCCACCAGGGACACGGAGAACACCGCCCGCCGTCCTAATAAGTCCCCGTCTGCTGGAGTCACAACAAGCAGTCAATGTGCCAGTAATGAACCGCACACACTCTGTGCGAGACAATGATCAGAAGCGACCGGCCCGCGACACACCAGCACGACCAGACAGATTGGAACTCTCCTACAAACGAGGTTAGACGCACTCGTGCCCGGGCGCTCTGCGATCCCCGGGTCAGCCGCGTGGAACCTGCCGGGTGGGGGGGTGGGGGGGGGGGACGCCGCCAGGGAGCTCCGACCAATCAGCAGGCGGCCGGGATGACACGCCTTTACCCCCCGGCTACCTGGGGGACGCCTCTTAAATCACCTGCTTCTGGTGCCAGCGTGCGGGTCTATTTCCACAGGGTGTAAGGGACTGAATGAAACCCTTGTTGTTCGATATGCTTCAGAGCAGAAACACTCTTTAGAATTTGTGAATTCGTGTTGCTGTGACAACCTCTCTTCTCAGAGGAAAGGGGTTTGCATTGAGGAGGGGGGCTGATGTTGAATAGGTTAGCTCCGACAAAAGCTGCATCTCCCCACCCCACTTGCATAACACCGGGCCTTAATGCAGGCAGGATGAGAGTTCATAATAAACCAGAGGAGGCGCTCTTGTGCAGTGAGACACAATTGAAACAATTTAGGAATCACTGGGTATAGCATTGCTTTGGAATACAGCATCTTTAATTTCGGTGGGGCAAGATAGCCCACATTGTTTGTAGTACAGTAACTTGGCGTCATTTTGATATGAATACTTTTAACGGCAGGCCTAGATTTTAGCCAGTTTGAATGAATGAGCTATAGACAGTGGTTTGTATGTGTGAGTAACTTTTGTACGTTGAAAACGTGTTTTTTTTTTTTATTTATGAGATGACATTCACAGCTCCTGCATGGTGCCGAGCGTGTGCAGAAACAGGCGTCAACACTCCGCAGCCCGCAAGTCAAATCACGGCCTGGAGTGACACGAGCGGATAAAACGTGTGAACTTTCCTTTCGCGCGCTTTCACAGATTAGTTCACCCGGCATGCGGCGGCCTATCGGACCGCCATCGGCGCCAGCTGTCATTCCGCCAGCGTGAAGCACGTCGGCACTGCAGCGGCCCGGCAGCGGCAGGGCCGCTCACCAGCTATTTTGAGCTCTTTCAGCAGCCGATCGTCACCCCGGCCGTCTGTGCGCTGTACGCTGGCAGGCTGTGCTAACGCCCGTTAGCAAAGTGTGGGCAGACAGACAGCTGTGCAGGCTGTACAGAGGGTCAGTAGTGGGTAAGTACAGGGCATTGTGTGTTTGCTGGTGGGTCTATAGTGGGTGGGTAGTGGGCACTGTATGTTTACTGGTGGGTCTGTAGTGTGTCGGTAGTGGGCACTGTATGTTTACTGGTGGGTCTGTAGTGTGTTGGTAGTGGGCACTGTATGTTTACTGGTAGGTCTGTAGTGTGTGGGTAGTGGGCACTGTATGTTTACTGGTGGGTCTGTAGTGTGTGGGTAGTGGGCACTGTATGTTTACTGGTGAGTCTGTGGTGTGTGGGTAGTGGGCACTATGTTTACTGGTGGGTCTATACTAGGTGGTAGGTGGGCACTGTATGTTTGCTGGTGGGTCTGTACAGGGTAGGTAGTGGGCACTGTATGTTTGCTGGTGGGTCTATAGTAGGTAGGTAGTGGGCACTGTATGTTTACTGGTGGGTCTGTACAGGGTGGGTAGTGGGCACTGTATGTTTGCTTTTAGTTAGGTAGTGGGCACTGTATGGTTGCTGGTGGGTATGTAGTGGGCAGGTCGTGGGCACCGTGTTTGCTGGTCAAGTGGCAGGGACACAGTAACAGTGTCCTTTCTCCCTGTCAGCGAGCTTCAACTTCTGGCCACTGTTCCTCTCTGCAGTTTCTGTTCAGCAGATGCCATAATTTTCAGGTCTGTTCCTCTTTCTAGGTGAAATTATTCTGCGGTTTTTGTGACAGATGCACCTGCAACTCAGTCACAAATAATTTAGCCTTTTGGAAGGGTTTGCCTCATGCCACTTTGTAAACTCAGATGTCAGAAGTGCTGATTGTCAGACCTCTTTTATCACTGACACATACTTGGCATTCGCCTCATCGTGATTTACCGGGGCTGCTGCCGTTCTGTGATTTAGTCACTTCAAAGTTGGAGTCCTTCTTGTTTATGTGGTGTTTTCGTTATTGTGTGCTTCCCCATAAATCCTCCAGATTAGCCAGGTGTCCCCAAGAAATCAGAAAAACATGAGAAGCGGTCTCTGTAATGAACACTCCAGCAGTCTCCCCAGCTCTCCTATACCCAGTGCGCTGGAGTAAGATGAGATTTACCGTTTCTGACTCCTGATATTTCCTGTACCTCTCAGTTTGGTGCTTTCCTCCGTGTCCCATTGTAACCCGCCTGTCCTGCCTTGAGCCTGGAATTTATTCTCTTTTCCCCTCTGTGTGTGTATGTGTGAGAGAGAGTTTTGTATGTGAGTGTGTGTGTGTGTGTGTGAGAGAGAAAGAAAGAGAGAAAGAGAGAGGCTGCTTTTGTGTGTGTGCATGTTTGCAATATCTTACCATGTTTAAAATAGAATAGTCTAGTGAATATAAACTGACATAAATGATCATTTGTGTTTCAATTGTATTATGCAAATCAAGTTATAGTTAGGTTATGTGTCTGTATGCTGCTGTACACTTCTACACTGAGGCAGTTTGTGTAGAGACATTTTGGCTGATGAGAATAACAGAAAGTGTTTGTAGAGGGTGCCTCACGGTACAGAGGGGGAGGGTCTCCAGCTCCTCCTGCCACCCTGTGCCCCCTTCCTCCCAAACCCCCCAGCACCTCGCTCTGCATGCCAACAGCAGCTGTGAACAGGCGGACCGCAAACTCGACCAGGCAGATGGGAACAGCCGGACTGCAAACTCGACCAGCCAGATGGGAACAGCCGGACTGCAAACTTGACCGGGCAGATGGGAACAGCCGGACTGCAAACTCGACCAGGCAGATGGGAAAAGCCGGACTGCAAACTTGACCGGGCAGATGGGAACAGCCGGACTGCAAACTCGACTGGGCAGATGGGAACAGCCGGACTGCAAACTCGACCAGGCAGATGGGAACAGACGGACTGCAAACTCGACTGGGCAGATGGGAACAGCCGGACTGCAAGCTCGACCAGGCAGATGGAAACAGCCGGACTGCAAGCTCGACCGGGCAGCTGGTTACAGCCGGACTGCAAACTCGACTGGGCAGATGGGAACAGCCGGACTGCAAGCTCGACCAGGCGGCGGTGAGCGAGCAGCCTGAGGACGCGGCGCACGGGTGGAGCGCGCGGAGTCCCCCGCCTGCCAAACTGCGTCTTTATCCAGCTAACGAGCGGATTAGCCCTGCGGGGCAGAACGCTCACGGCGCTTAACTGACCAGGACGGACCGGCTGAACCGAGCCTTTAATTCCCCCGGATTTCTCCTTCCTCTCCGGCGGTCGCTCGTCGTGATGCTTTTTTAAGCCGCGCGTCCGTGCGCTGTGCGATTGGACGGGCCTGTGGCGAGCTTCACCCCCCCCCCCCCTCACCCCCACCCCACCCCACCAGCGTGTGCCTGCAGAGCGGCGCGGGAAGCATCCACAGGCATCGCCCTGCTGCTGCACAGCACAGAATTTGCACAGAGGGTGCTGCATTAAACTGCTTTAAACTGCCTTAAAGAGCATTAACCTGCATTAGACTGCATTAGACTGCATTAAACTGCTTTACGCAGCATTGAGCTGCATTGAGCTGCATTAAAGAGCATTAACCTGCATTAGACTGCATTAAACTGTATTAGGCTGCATTAAACTGCTTTAAACTGCCTTAGCATTAAACTGGAGTAAGCTGCATTAAACTGCATTAGGCTGCATTGAGCTGCATTAAACTGCCTTAAAGAGCATCAAACTGCATCAAACTGCATCAAACTGCATCAAACTGCATCAAACTGCATCA